>NW_019416862.1:0-222395 GCF_000390285.2 Anoplophora glabripennis
TCGCTATAAGCTACTCCCTACGTCCAATGTGTCAGAGCCAACTTCGACCACGTTTTTATTTGAACGCTCGTTATTAAGAATTCCACTAAAGAAGTACATGTAAGAGAATAATGGGGTGGAGATCCATCATGTAAATATTCACCGTAGTAGATCGGGAGGTCCATCATTAAGGAGAATCGATAAATAATTTTCTAAAAAATTCAAACACAAGTACTATTTGTTTGGTAATACAAAAAGTCTTATTAAAAAATTATTCACAGTGCCAGCCCAAACATTAATGGAGAGCCAACGATTAAAATTAGTACAATGGGCAGTATGAGAATTTTCAATAGCACAACTCTAGAAATAAAAAATTCCAATCGTCTTACTATAAACTTTTAGCAGGACTTGGTGTTGTTGAAAATTTGCTGGTAGCCAGTTGCAAAAGTCTTGTTGTAGCAGCACCTGCACTATTTGTCTATGAAACGGATACATATGTTCTTCTCTCAGTGCACACCAAACAACACTATAAGGAATACCAACTTGTCTAACAATTACACGTTCTATCTAATTTATAATTTTTCCCTCGGCCTATCTAAAGGACAATCGTAATCTCCATCACGTCCTTGAAGGGATTCGAGTGTTTTAAATCTTGACGCATTTGGTGCTTGGCGAAATGGAAAACGATTCGCGTATAATCCTTTTATTCGTACATTCACGGTAGGTATACCATATCCGCACCATGTCATAATTACTAATTTTTATCAAGCTACATTTTTAGCGAAGACTTTTCAAGGCTTGTCTCCGTTTAAAACAACATCTCCAAGTTAGTATGTTTATATTTTACTTGTTACGAAATCTCAATGTACAGTTGGCGCCACTCAAATGTGAACGGATTTTGGTTGTTATGGAAATTTCATCTGGATTTTATCGTAGTAAATCAAACTTTTCTTAGTGGCGTAACACATAGAGGGTATTCTGATGGATAAATTCGACCAAGGCATTGGCTTCCGCGTCACTGGAAACCTTCCCGACACCTTGCCTGATATATCTTTGTAATCTTTGTTCTTCTTGCCAGCGTTATTTAATATAAAATATACAACTCTTACTGACATTTCAATCAGCATCCACTTCACTAAAAGACCAATTATCTTCCAATTTAGCTACAGCCCTTGCTCTTTGCGCCTCAGTTAAATGCTCCTGCATATTTCACGTTACTTGTTTACATTTCATTATGTTTTGCTCTAAGTGACATATATATTTGACAACTATTGAATTTTACGACGACCATGATTGTCTAAATTACACGGTACAATATTGCCGTTCACATTTGGGTGGCGCCGACTGTACTTGACTGAACTTTGTCCATGGAGTTTTTTAAAAGCAAGTTTCTTCTACGTAACCAATCAACGTTAAAATTAAAAATACGTTTCTTCAATCGCTTATCTATAATTTATTCAGTGTTTCGTAATTTTAACAAAGATATTTGAGAAATAAATTGAAGGCCGGCTACATATAAGTGAAACTGTTACAGCCCAAGGAAATTAGACAAAAAAAGAGAAAACCGCGACAAAACTCCCTCCAAGCTGAATTTTTGCACAGATGTTTGAGGTGTCCCAAAACCTCAAAAATCACAACATGGCCAAGGCATTGAAGATCAAAGTTTTTTTGCAAATATCTCGGGTTTTATGCATCGGACATCCATAAGAACTCTTTTCGAGATATTTAAGGTAAAATTTCCAAAATTTCATCCCGAATATCTCGCTTCCTATGCATGAACGTCCATGAAGTCAATGTAAAAGTTGTAGAGAATTAAATGATATGCAAATCTGGTATATTCTGCAATTGCTGAAAAGGTTGCAACAACAGGTGTGGTTGCAGAAAAATCGGGCTTGAATGCTTCGAAGCTTACACCAATCTTGACCTTATGAGTGTCCGACGCATAGAACGCGAGATATTTGTAAAAAACTTTAAACTTCAATATCTTGGGTAGCCATGTTGTGATTTTTGTGATTTTTGCGGATTTGGGTTTGGGACACCTCATACAACGTCTGACTGGGATTTTAGATTCAATCCGCCAAACGAATCACTAATGCAAATATAAGGCAAATGATTTTAGTGAGCCTAATCCTTAGATGGAATTATTGACATATTATCCAGCAATTTTGAAGTAAGTACATTTATCTACTCCTATTAATTTCTATATTAATTATTCAACTGCTTTTGAGCAATTAATAGTATTAATAAACAAGTAGCGTGAGTTTTTATAGTGAGTTATTATAACTCACGCTGGGCTTCTACAATGATAATTCGGTATGTAAATAGTGTACGCAGTAAATTCTTGGAAATTTTTAAGCCGATAAATACGTTCCATTGGTGTAAAATGGAAAGAATTTTTAACAAGTGGAAAGGAATGAATAATTAAAAGATTTTAAAATTATTAAATTGCCAACGCCTCTCAGTAGGCGGAACTGTCAATTATTATCATTGAGGGGACTAATGTCATTTGATATTTTAACAAAATAATTTTGACGTTTTCAAATCAATTTCTAATAATAGTCCTAAAAAAGATGAATTTAGATAGCGAAGATGAGTTATTATGTACACCTCCAGAAATAAGAGAAGTAGCTAATAATGCAATACAGAATTTATTACCAGAAAAATCAAAAAACAAGTATAAAGGTGTATATAAAAATTTTCAAGATTGGTGTAGCAATAAAAACGTTAACTCGTTTACAGAAAATGTAGTCGTAGATAAAGTATAGTATTCAACTTGCGGTAATGGTCATAACTCACTTGATGAATTACAGCACTCGCCTGCGGCTCGTGCTGCAAACTTCATCTGCGTGAGTTATGACCTGCATTACCGCTCGTTAAATAATATACTATAATCGATCACATATCTTTTTAGTATGGATGGTACGCAAATGCTATTTATAACAGTGACTACCCAGAAATAATGAAGACCCGCATTGCAGAACGTAGTTTAGCTGAAGGCTTCAACCAGTCCCGTCTTCCAGCATTCACTGACGAAGAAATCTCCTACATTAGCGGCACTTTCGATTTCATGGGTCTCAATATGTATACTTCGTACCTAGTAGAAGCTATGGACGAAGTACCAATCGGAGAACCGAATTACAATTACGATTTAGGTACCAAAAGCTACCAATCAGATGATTGGGAGTCAAGCGCCGCTTCTTGGGTGAAGGTACTTTTTTCTTTAATAATGGATTACAAAAATTAAACAGTAAACTAATTACTTTTTTACATGACATAGGAGTAGATATTATTATTACTTTTATTAATATTCTTGTTCGTCTAACGTAATTCTAATGGGATGTTTTTCTTTATAAATCTAGCTTACTCCATGGGGAATGAGAAAAGTTTTAAACTGGTTGAAGGAGACATACAACGATCCAGCAATTATAATTACAGAGAATGGTCTCGCAGATGACGGTTCCACCTTAGAAGATGATCAGAGAGTCCGTTACTACAGGGTAATTATATTTATAGTGTATGCCTTGCCTTTAAAAATCGTAGAAAGTCGGTATTTTGCCTTCTTCTAATGCGTATTCAATAAATTATTTCTTTGTTTGATTGGATACAATTTAGCATATTTCATATAATCGCTTTAAATGTATTTTATCGACACTGATCAATTAATTGTAGGATTATCTCAGCAATGTAAGGAGTGCTATGGAAGATGGAGTGAATGTAATTGGCTACACTGCATGGAGTCTTATGGATAACTTCGAATGGTTACAGGGTTACACGTAAGTTGCTTGAAACATAACAAGTACAAATACTTCAAAACCATATAGTGTTTACAATTTGTCAATATTACAGACATAATTTGTAGTTAAAAACGCCTTAAATTAACAAAATTTCGAATATTTTTGTCAGTGCACTCGAAACCTTAGTGTTTACAATTCACTGTTGCTTCATTTATTTAAAATTTTACATTTCTCAGTGTTTATGTCAAATTTACAAAACAAAATACCACTTATTATATAAAACAACTGATTAAGATTAAAATTCTATTTAATTTCTGAAATAAGCAATATACATATAAATATGTTTATGCAATATAACTAATTTTCTTTTTTTAGGCAAAGATTCGGGCTCTTCTATGTAGATTTTGACAACATTAATAGGACTCGGACGCCCAAAACTTCTGTGTCTTACTATAAAAAAGTTGTCGAGACCCATTGCTTAGTAGACACTTGTGAGGAATAAACAAATAAATGTTTAGATATGTTATTTTGTAGTTACTTTCAAATAAAACTAAAAAAACAAAATATAGTTTTAATTAAAAAAGAATCCATCAATTATAAAATTTTATAAATGTTTGAAAGTATAAAACATTATATCTTTACATTATAGAAGATATATCTTTAAGTGATTAAAAATTCTTGGGAACATTTCAAAATATGAAAAAAAGCAAAAATAAAAATTTAATTAATTGAAGTAAAAATTGTATAAACAAAATTTCGTTTAATGGAAAGTAAAATATCATACAAGATAATAACATGCAAAACATATAATTAATGCGAATGATATATTCTTATTACGTTGGTTGTTATAGGTATTTAGTCCATACCGTATATATTTAAAAGAAAATATTAATTTAAAAATATATATAGTCAAAACATCAATTTAGCAGATTTAGTGTAAATCAGATCCGAAGCATTTTTGAAAAGTAATTCTTAACAGAAAGTAATGTTTTCTGAGGAGGCATATTTTCTGATTAACAACTTCAGAAGTCTTTTTGAATGTCGAGTTTACCATTGTCTATAGATTCTAACCTACGACATAAGTATGTGCCGATCATAAGTAAAATATCTACACGTACAGTAAGAAAAACGCAGTCTCAAATATTTGACGTCATCATGGTCTTTTAATCTTTTGCCAAACGACCGTCAATTGATTTAGCTAAGCCTTAACGAATGTGATATAAAAACCGCGTTCTACAAGTTGTGCAGATATTTTTAAAAAGTTGCATTCCAGTTCTACATTTTGTGTAATGCATAACTGAAATAAAAATTAGATGATAATATTAAAGAATCTTTTATTTCTTAGCATGACTTGAAAAGATCTTCTTCAAGGAAATGACCGAAGAAAAATTAATTAATAGATTTATAGGTACATACACCTTTTGACTAATAGAAAAATAAATTCAGTGCGATTTTTTTTCCGTCAATACTTGTGTTTCATACATTTATAGAAGGCATAAGGAATAGCGTCTTACCTGCATATATTTGGATTAGACTGCATACCATAATATTCTTAGCTATATTGGGGATGTAATTTAATATAGATTAGTTGCTTTCCACAATGTCAAGAGTATTAGAAAGTTTACATATTGCAGGGTACATAATTTTGGCTTGCATATTGCATTGCCTTCTTAATGTTTTTATATCGTTTAGAAATTGTGTTACTATGAGTACAACAATCAGACAAAAACTGTAAATTAATTGTTAAAAAAATATATGAAGAAGCACTATATATTTTTATTTTCATAATAGTTTATACTTATTACATATGCATACAAATTTGTTTATATGTACGAGAAGGAATGGCTTTTAAAGTTGGCAATGGAAATATATTCTGGGCACAGGGTGTTACATAACATAATAAATGATATTTGTACAAGAAAAGTGTATCATTGTATAGCATCAATATACCTATGGGACATGAGAAAGCTTTTAAATCTATTAAAGGAGACATACAAGAACACAACAACTGGTTTGCCAAGTTCTTCCTTAAACGATACTCAAAGAATTGGTTTTTATAGGATAATATATTAATAATTTGCTATTTATTTTCTCACTAATACTAATTGAAAGAAAAAGTTGATAGTTGATATTTGTCCTTATTGTCATACATTTCATACATACACGGAAAATTTCAAGAAAAGTGCAGCTCTGTTTGTGTATAACGAATATTGTTGGGTGGGTCTTATATATAATTTTTTAATAGACACCAGGTTATACGTTGAAGTCGCTTGAAAAATAACAAGAACTAATAATTAAAAAATACATGAAGTTCCATAAAAGTAAATGAATATGTGAAAAGGTACTTGTTTTTACGAAACCCATAAAAAGTTATGTATCATCTAATTAATATTTATAACATTAATTCCGTTGAATTCTTATACTTTTGGATACCTTTGTTTGTAAACGTCGAGAGCATTCAGACACTTGGGGGGTGTAAAAATTTGTTTTACAGTTATCTTCAAGTAAAACTAAAAATTGTTGCCATTTTCAACACTTGAAAAACTAATGTAAACACTATCGCAAAAACGTCAATATAATCGGATTTCAGTATTCGCAATCACCTGGGGCCACGTGGAGAGAGAGGGCATGGCGTACAATGCACAACGCGAATGACGCTAGGGACTACAATAGTCCAGCAATGTAAGAGTTGTAAATACTACAACTTCAATAATTTTTTCTCGGAAACTATACGTATGACGCATCTATTACCAATTTTTTTTTGGACAAGTTGTGAATCACCCATTATAATTTGATCAGACATATTTTTTTTTATTTGAAATAGATGGGCGAAGAGGTAATAATGTTTGTCTGATGTCTGTTATAAAAAATTACTATAAAACAAGTTTAAAGTGGGTCTCCACCCTAAGTTAACAAACACTTTCTTGCTCAATTCTTTATGTGTAAACCATTTTGGTTTAGCAGATTACGACCCAAGCTTTTATAACTATAATTTACTCGTTAATCTAGTGTTTTGATAATATCAATTTCAGTATTTCAAACATACCATAAACAAACTAATTATGTGTCATTTAAAACTATTGTAAATAATAATTAAAAATTTTTTTACGTATTAAAAAATTGCAAAAAATATTTTACCATTTTATGTACCTACGCAAGCTGCTTCAAGCAAAGGAGTACTGCAACGTAAAATCCTATATGTTTTGAACGCTGATTTTGAAAAACAATCGCTATTTCCCCTATAAAAATCACATCATCCAACATTTAAGTGATGGTGATGAGCAACGGGGATTAGATTTTATAGCTCAATTATTAACAGTGATCTATGAAGAAACAATAATTTACTTAGTATCTTATGGAGTGATGAAAGTAGATTTCACTATAATGGTACGGTAATACGCCACAATTGCCTGACTATAATCCAAGAATAATGCACCAAACCCGAAATGAATCTGTTTTTTCTGTAAATCTTTGGTGCGGCATTTTGAATGACTATTTAATTGGACCATATCTTTACCACGGAACATTAACAGGTAACAGTTATTTACATTTTCTGAGAAACAAACCAAAAAATTTATTGGATAACATATGGTAAATGATTTCTGGCTCCAACAGGATGGAGCGTCCCCCCACAATACTAATGCTGTACAAGAATACTTAAATCAGAGGTTTCCGGGAAGGCGGTTAGGTACTAACAGAGTTATAAAGTGGCCGACTCGTTCACCATACTTTTTCCTATGGGGTCATTTAAAAAACATTGTATATCAGGAATCAGGACAATATAGAAGACATGGCAGATTTATATAATAAAATTTATGCAGTTACAGCGGCTTTAGATCGTGACATTTTATTAAGAGCCTGTAATGTCGAACTAACGAGAAGACTAACATTAATGCTGAAGGACGTAATTTTGGACATCTCCATTATTATTTTAAATACTTTCTATTACTTTTTCTGTAATTGATCATTTGTTTTTTTATAATTTATTGTTTATTAATTAGTATGTGGTGTGAATAAAGTCGTTAAAAAAGTATTTTAAAAGAATATTTTGTTTCAGTGTGATTTAAATAAAATAATAGATTTTCCTGCTACATCATACATTGCATATTGAAGTCAACAAATCTCGAAAACAAGTAAATATAGGGAAAATTTTTATAAAAAAACTGATAATTTAACGATCTTTCAGATTGACTGCATTTCCACGTTCCAGGGATCAAAAAATTTTTAGTATCGTCACGCCATCTATACAGAAAGATTTGAACTAACAGTTCTAACTGTAATTTGAAGCTATTCGAGGGATCTAAGAACCCCATGATCCGGAACTAAAATAAATTTCTTAATTTCGGAGATATTGGCAGCGGGAGTGTTAAATGGCACACCCTGTATAGGGTACATTTTAAGTGAATTTATCGCAAAACCAGCCATGCCTCTAAAGGCCGTATTTCACTTAGGCTGATCCAGCCAGGCTGGTGCAGCGGGTCCAGCCAAGTTTGAAACAATAAAGTAACCTCGCACTGGACAAAATAATATCATGACTAGGTATTGATTGGTATCTAAGACTGTACAGTCCACACCAGGCTTGAAGCAACGATAGGTTGCTTGAAAATGACGATAAAATCGGCCAACGCCATCGTATTTGATATTGATTATACATTAAAAAAATGCTTGGTTTAAAATCCTAGCTGATCCTGTTTTGAAGATATCGTTATTTTTCATTTTTCAACCATGTTGTAAAATTTTATTTAGCATAACAAAATATATATATATATTTTGTTCAACTACTCTCTTGGAGATCAGTAACCATTTCCACACCATCAATGAGATAGATATCACGGCGCGTTTTTTTTAAGTGGTTTCTTCTGTAGACCTAATCCACTAGCTGATACAAGAATAAGTTATCTTTTTTTATTTTATATGTGTTGAGATGAAAATGTGACTACCGCTTTCTTTAATCGGCTCGAATACGTTTCGTCATCAATCGCGTTTATTTTGAATATTTCCCAATATTTGAGAAATTCTCTATGGACCGATTCTCCAGCCTGTTCAGACCACAATCCTAAACCTGGCCCCCTTTTTTCTGTTCCACACTTAAATCCTCTAATATGTTTCATTCATAGATCAACATCGAGTAATGTACTATTTTGATACAGCAACATACTACCTATTTTACTCCCCATTATTTAGATTATTTGTTACACGGAAAACCTTTTTTGGATGTAAGTACCCGATAAATTTATTATCATATTTTCGTAAACGTTACCTTGTGATTGGTTCTTGATCCTTCATCATAGTAATGTTATTGAATTTTAATCTGTTTTAATCCTAATAGTCAATATGTATAATGATGTGTAGGTTTATTTATTGTAATTATTTTAGTGTCCTGAAGAAGGCTTAAATATAGCCGAAACGTCGACTAACCAATAAACTGGTTTTCATTAAAAACTGACCCCATTCCCAAACAAATTACCTTCAATTTAATCACTGGGTCATGAAAATACTCTAAAACTGATAAGGTCGACACAGGTCTATATCTGGTGACTCTCCTGATGCATGATCTTAGCTATTTACTAGATAGATATTGGGGGAATAATTAAATACCAGTCCGTGAAGCCGTGAAGTACTTAGTTGTTTCCCAAAATATCATTATTTAAAACATTTAAAGACGACATGGTTATTAATTTTGTTGCCAATTTTGTTCATGTAAAATCGTACTATACTAATATATTTTACGACGTCAAACGTTTTTTCTAATATCCCATTTTTTATTATGAGTGGTGATTTTATATCTTTCTTTTTTTTTGTATGATATCAAATGTGAATTCAGCTGTCTTGGATCCAATTTAAGGAATGTACGAAAAATAACACACGTATAAATTATATTTGTCTTTTATTTCAAACAATACATTAATATATCACTTTATGCTTCTTCACATGTATCCACCAAGCAACGTGTTGCGATCACCTTCTTGAAGAATTCAACGGAACTCTTAGGTACTCTAGTACGATTTTGACTTTCGAAATCGACGTAGTATAGGCCAAACTTTTCTCTGAAAATGAATATGAACGCAGATATATGAGATATATGAAATTGATCTTATTAAGGAATTAAAATAAAATAATTTGGTATATATCCCAGTTGCAATACGTCAAACTGAAGCAGACGGTAGAGAATTTTACCTTAAAAAAAGTTTCGGTAGACAAAAATTCGGAGAAACTTAAGAAAAAGTTACAAGGCTTTCAAATTGATATTTCAATAGGGATTTTGGAGAAAAGAAAAATGATTTAAAATACAGACATACAGTACAGAAGTGAAAAGAGCTACAAAAATTAGTTCGTTTCTTCTTATCCTCAGTGGCGTGCGAAGTGATATATTCCTTTTTTTAATGTATTCTCCGGCATTATATTTTGATACTTTGTTGTTCGATTTTTGAAAGTAAAAGTTTTTTTGGAACTATATATGAATTTTAGGAAGAAAAATCTGTTATGAAGCTTTGGAATTAACAGGAAAACGTTGTTTTTAGATTTTTTACAGTTGCCAAACATTTTTGCCATTGAGTGAAGTTTAATAAAATTGATATTAAATTTTAAATGTTTGTCGTATGAAGCAAAGAATATTACAAATACGTATGTGTATACTCACGTATATCCACGCATCCATTCAAAGTTGTCCATCAAACTCCACGCTGTGTAGCCAATTACTTTGACACCATCATCCATGGCATCTCTGACATTGCTCAAATAATCCTATAGAAATATATGACAATATACAAACTAAGATACGAAAAAAATATTCAAAATACTGAATAAGTCATGCATAGATTAATCTGAGCATCAAATTTTCTCTTTGACAAAGAAAATTCATATGAAGCAAATTGGCCTTTTTGGTCATTCATTTAAATTTTATTACTCTGTTTAGTAACAACCAATATGTAATTTAGTAGAAATAAACAAAAGAAGTTTATATTACCCTATAATAGTTAATCCTTATTTCGTCCTCCAACGATGAACCGTCTTCTGAGACGCCATTTTCAGTAATGAAAATTTCTGGATCATTGTAAGTGGTTTTCACCCAGTTTAGTAATTTTCTCATTCCCCATGGTGTTACCTATGAAAACAAAATATGAATTCCTAAATATGTATAATCAGATATCGTACAGCTGGATCAGAATCATCGCAATTTATTCATATATTTAAATATATTCTTGTAAATAAAACTTCCACTAAATAACGACGAAATTTTTTTGCACAGAGGGTACTGTCCGTATGATATTTACTGAAATAGGATTCCAAGGAGACCCCTGCATTACATTCTTGGAATTAAACGCATTCAACACCCGAGGTAGAAAGACATTGGTGTAAAATTTCAGGGCACGCCCCTGTCGCAGTAAATTGCTATAGTAGTTCTTGGAATTTCTATCTCAACAAATACTGTACGGACTATACCTGCCCTACTCTACTAAGATCTTTTGTCTTTGTCACTCCTACTGACTTGATTTCACTTGAAATTAATATGTTTTAAGTACTTGAAAAATAGAACAGCTTTTCAGCGATTGTTTTTACAAAAGGAAACTGAATTTTTATCATAGTGAAATTTATTAAATGCCAACTCAAGATTGTTAGATTAAAAATAGCAAGAAAAATAAAAATTGTATTAAAGTATTGAACATTTTTCGATAGATTATTAGAGAAATAATATCAAAATTCGAAATTTTTGAGTGCTTGACATCAAATTGAATCGTCTCAAGTCAAGTAATAATGGTAAAAAAAAACTAATCAAGCAAAGAATTTTTAGAAAAACTTAACTATAAGTTAGTGAAGTAATTTCTAAAATCACCAAGCTCCTTGACTTGATAATATACCTATACCATAAAACAATTTCTTTTATTTAATTTCAGTTATATTCATCCTTACCTTCAACCAAGAAGAAGCAGAACCAGGCCAATCGTCTGGTACGTATTCTCCTACTCCGATATCTGAGTAGTAGCTTGGAGTTCCTATTTCTGGTTCTGGAATTGCTTTGATTATGGACGAAGTATACACATTGAGACCCAGGTAATCGTGAGTACCGAGAATGTATGATAGTTCTTCATCGGTGAACTTAGGCAGACGAGATTCACTAAGACCTTCAGCCGCACTTCTGTTTGCTATACGGGTCCTCATGACTTCTGGATAGTCACCGTTAAATATGGCGTTTGCGTACCAACCGAACTGTAATTAATAACGATATTTTAATTTTCCAATTAAATAAACAATATTATTCATCTTGCATTATGATTAGGGCATATGTAAGTGATATTTTGTGTTAATGAAATAAATAATATTTTTAATACGAATTATTTTATAATATTTTAATATTTATTTATTTTTAGATATTTAAGTTTTACTGGATATATTATGTTTTTTAAGCAGAAATCTTTATTTGTTCTGTTCTATTTTTCTGTATCTGAGTATTGTAATAAGTATATATCATTAAAATATTTTCTTATTCATTAAATATTTAGTACTTACAGTAAATTGACGTTTTGTTTCAGCAGCAGCTTCATTTTCAGCAGAATCATCATCAGGTTCAAACCAGTTAGTATCGATGGTGATAGAGATCCTTCCTATAAGAAAACCTTTTACTTTCCTAGTTTCTAATTAATTTCAACATTATTACCATTCTGTGTGGATCTAAATTCTTGGTCATAAATATGCCATGCCTTAGCATGGGACCGGATGACATTGTGGGTGCATTTGTAGTCCATCACACCAGACTCCTTTATTGCTGGTGCCATGGAACCGTCTCCGTAACCCTGCAGACATGTCTGTTTGGGTTCGTTGAAGGTCAGCCAATATTTGACGTCATCTCCGAAAAGTTCAAAGCAAACTCTTGCGTAGTCAGCAAAAGCTTCTACAATGAAGTCATCAGTCCATCCTCCTTGTTCTTGTAGGACCTGGGGTAGATCCCAATGATAGATTGTTACCAAAGGTATTATGTCATTATTTTTCAGTTCTTGAATGAGATTTTTGTAATAATTTACGCCGGCAACGTTAAGTTTGTCGGGAGTACCTAAAAAATATTGCTTTAGCTATAATATCAGCACCATTTTATATAGGCTGGTAGGTAGTCAAAGATCCCTACACTGGCTTTATGAAAACGTGTGCTCGATCAAATTGACTGAAATTGTGGTAAGTTGTTGGTTTTACGTTAATGACCAAAAGTCTCCACAGCACTTGGGTCCAAAAATCAGTTATTTCCTACTTATAGCGGTCTGAGTCACTTCTGTTGATGATGACGCAATAATTAATCTTATGGTTGTAAAATTGATTGTTCTCTCCCTCCTCCTTTCCCCATCGTTTGAGTGATGGGGCCTCGGGCTTGGTACCGGTTCAGCCGTCAGTTTGGTATTTGGTAATGTCAAAAATATTAATTAGCAACTTTTCGAAGTCATCCGAAAAATTTTTTCTATAAACATTTCACAAAAGCTACTGTCTTTATTGCAATATTTTACTCATACTACTTTGCAGCGATCATCAGCAAAACTAACTCAGATCACTATAAGTAGGGAAGTATTGATTTTGGGACATACTGTGGAGACTTTTGCTCAGTAGCACAAAACTAACAACTTACCACAATTTCAACCAATTTAACCAAGTCCACATTTTCATAAAACCAGTGCGGAGTCCTTTACAATTTTAGAATAAAAATTATAAATAGCTGTTAAGAAGTTGGAATTATTTGTTATTAGTGGTACAGCAAGTTCGCTAATAAAAAAATCAGTCCATTGTTACCTTCATCGTTTCTGAAATACGATGTCGATTAGCAATATAATGTGATCTATTTGTTTTCTGTCACCCTATATAATTTTAACCGACATTAAATTAACAGTTAATAAGTAGGTACTGTGTATTCTTATTTTAGATACAAAATTGTTATTACTTGGTGAATCCAGTGGCGTGCATAGATGTCTTCCAAAATTGCCAATATAAATTATTAAAATTTTGCCTCTCAAAACTGGCTGTAGCAGGCCTTGGATTTTGTATGAACGAGACGTTTTTTGTTCAAAAAATGCAGTTCATCAAGCTGTACACTTTAAAAAATTTAGTGAAAAAAATTAATCAAAAACTGAGTTTTACAGGGTGTCTCGAGAACAAATGAGTCACACTGTATATAGCTCTATCACACTTTAGGGCAATCATTACGAGTTTGACGGATTTTTTTTATTTTACATTAAACTTGCAACATACAGGGTGTCCCAAAAAAGACCCAAGTCATATCACTAAAAGGTTCAGATAAAAGATATCAAGAATCCAATGTGTTGGTGGTCTTGGATATAACCTTGACCTTAAATTTCAAGGTCAAACCAAAGTCAATTTGAAAGTATTAAATGAAACGTTCCATTGTTATGTCAGCAATCAATAGAGCGCCAAATTTTACATTCGAATCCTGTATATCTTTGCATCATTTAGAGGTGAAAATATGTTTTCTATGAATGTCGCAAGGAATTTTTTACTAAAATTATTTTAAATGTTTCCTTTTTTACTCTTCTATTCTAAGCCCTGTTTAACAAAATATCCTAAATTAGTATCATCCACATGAAGCAATTCTTTAAAGTTACTGTAAATAGAAGAAGTAAAAATAAAATATAATATATGTATATAACAATTATTTACCGTTAGGAAGAATTCTTGACCAGGATAACGAGAATCGATAATGATTGGCACCCAAGTCTTTGAGTAAGGCTACATCCTCCTTGTACTTGTGATAAGAGTCGCAAGCGATATCACCATTAGCCTTCCCATCAACTAAATCTGGCTGAGTGTGGGTAAGGTGGTCCCAGATGTTCTCCCCTTTGCCGTCTTCATTCCACGCACCTGTAAATAACGTCGAGAATACACAAATATGTAAATAAAATAATACCTACTTTATAATACTATTATTTTATTGCCTAATAATATATTTTGTTTTCTTTTATTTATCAAAATAGTATGTCAGTCTCTGCGAAATATTTCGGGTACAAAGAACAATTAAAAATCAAATTGTAAAACTAATTATCATAATATTATTTACGTTACTAATGTCAGTATATAAGGCCATATTAGCATGAGTTACTTCTTTTGAATCGAAATATAAATAGATATAAAGTATCGTCTGCATAAACCATGAAGTACTCCACATGAAACAACACCCCGAGATGACTCCCCTTTATTAGTTTCTACAAACTGAATTTTGTTATTGTGGTAACCATGCATAAGTTCAACTGCAGCCTCCGAAAATCCAATGAAATATAAAATGGACAGTAACAGCTTTATGATTAATTTTATCAAATGTATTAGAATAATCCAAAAGCGCAAGAGCAATGGTTTTCCCCTCATATGTAGCCCTAATAATGTCATCAACTATGTTAAGTAATGCAGTTGTACAACTATATCCAGGTACCTATGACAATGAATTCAGATTGCTGTTGTGGAAGAATATTATAGGTACTTATTTAAATGTATTTACAATGTTGGTATAAAGGCAAGTTCTCGAACAACTTAAAAGGATCATATTTAAATTAATGTGGTCAGGTCTGGTAGCAAATGATTTAATTTCAAAATATTTTTGCTTAACAATTTCTTCCGAAACTTTGCTAAACTCAAATAAAGAATTAAAATTAGTTTTAAAATTTTGGTTATAGTATTGTAAAAGATTATTATCTACAGACTTTACCTGAAAACTGTAGAAAAAATTGTTTATATCATTTGGCTCATTTAATAATCTGTCAGACTTTTAGCTGTTGCTTTCGAATAAATATTAAATTCATTTAAGTATCTATTTCCATATCATTCTATTATTGGGATTATTCACAGCCCCACAAAAAAAAGGATCGGATCTGGTATTCAGACCCATGCATTTCCATGTATTTTTTCCGCTGAATCCGAATCTGCCTTCAGATTTGGCTCAACGCAACGGGTCTGAGTTTTCGGGAAATTCACAGAAAAAGTCATTTACGATCAGCGAAAGTTATAAAAAATCAAATTACTCTACCAGCTCACTAGACGTATGATTTTTCACTCGTTTAATTCCAATTTAGCATCATAGAGTCAGGCAAGCTGGTCCAATTTCATTCAAAAACAGAAAATATATTAAAAAAACACCATTTTCATGGCATAATTCGTGTTGCAATTCTGGATCCATCTTTTTATCCACCCATCCATTTATGAATTCATACATCTTTCTATCCAGTAGTTCATGCATGAATACGCATATTTATTCATCCACCTGTACCACCTATAAAACCCACCCATCCACTCATCTATCCATCTACTTTTTGTACTGAGAGATGAGATAACAGCCTAGAAGATTGAGAATGCAATAAAACTTGCATAATAATCTACTTTCTAAATAAAAGACAACGATATCTACAAATCATTATTATTTTTGTTGCTATAAGGTGTTGTCTTTTCTTCAAAGGATCAATGCAAAAGGTTACGCTTTCGTTTAAACCCTCTATTTTTCGTTTCTCTTTTCAACAACCAACAAAAATCGGCCATCATGTTTTCATCCCGTCTTCCTGGATATCGCTGTTCTATAACCTTCATATCCTGATGAAATCGTTCGCCTTGTTCTTCGTAATAATAGTGATCAATGACTAATCTCATGTACTGTAACTTTAATTGCTGATACTAAAATTGATAAAACTGATGATGAGACTTGTAGCTACCCATTGTCAAAGAAAGTTTTCCGTAGTAACGCATGGAGAAGAATTGATAAAAGCGATATGCGAGGATTGGTAACCGAACATGCAAACATCGAGATGGATATATTTATTAGCGACTTACCTATTCTATGTTGTGTTTATTGTATTTTTATTCAAAATTTAAATAAACAATACTTTTTTGTATCAATATTTACTTATTACGTTCATTTGAATGTCGGTAATATGCAACATATTTTAAATTATCATTATCATTACCTATCAGTTTTGAAAAATAAATTGAATTTTACATTACCTACTATAATAGAAAGTAGTTCTAAATTGGTCATAAAAATAAAGAAGAAACAGCAGTGTCCAACAATACCCATTTTAACTTATTTGTTAAGAAAGAGAGAAATTTATCAAAAGACTTACCCTCAACTTGATAAGAAGCAGTGGCTGTTCCGAAAAGGAAATCGCCCGGAAAAGCTTTATTGTTTACCTCATCATCAGAAAAGCTGCAAAAAAATGTTCATTTATCTTTTAATTACAAAGGAATAATCCCTCAACCGTTATTGTTTTAAAATTTTTCATCGATTTAATTTCTTTTTCCATATATTTATTGCATTTCATACCTATACATAGTTTAATTTTTATTGTAATAGAATTTATTAACAAATATACAGGGTGTCCCTGAAAAGGATGGACAACGCTTGACCGCAGGTTCCTTAGATGAAAATAAGACTATTTAGCCTAACTTACCTATAACAAAAATGCACGCCTACTGAGATATAGCCTTCTAAATATAGAAGAGATAATCTAGTTTTTTTCAAATAATATGAAAAATATTTTTCTTAGAAACTTCAAATTTGGTACACTTATTTTTTTATGTAAGGGCAAGGTAAATATAGAATTTGGTGAGAATACATACACACGATGTTCTCTTTGTAGGGCCTGTGCGCCACTGGCTATCCCGTAACTTTTTTGTGTGTTCGCCAATGACGACAGAATTTATATTTTTAAAAATAAGCATTAATTTAGAAGATTTTTTTGCTCTTACAAAATTTTGATATCGTTTATGGAATTCGAGTAAAATTAGCATTTTTATACATTAAATATAGGCAAAAATTCCGATTTGTAAAAAATAATTTATAACTGCAGCCTCAAAGCAGGGAATAATAATGAAAAAATGTCACATTAAAAAAAATAACTACACATTTTTAGTATTAGTATCTATTATCAATCAATAAAATAAAAATCAACACTAATATTTTAAATAAACAATATCAACTAATAATGTAAGAAAGTCAACATCAGCATTTTAAATATACCCAAAATTGATACCTTTTAATTATTGCTATGAATTTGTTTCTTTGTTATATGCCACCTCGTACATTATTTCTCTTAAACTAATTTTATATTATTTAATGTGTAAAAAATTACAAATTTTTTTCGAAATCCATAACGGATATCAAAATTTTTTAAAAGGCAAAAAATCCTCTAAAGTGCTTATTTTTAAAAATATAAATTCTGTCGTCATTGACGTACATACAAAAAAGTTACGGGATAGCCAGTGGCGCACAGGCACTAGAAAGAGAACATCCTGTACATATATTATCACCAAATTCTATATTTACATTGCCCTTATATAAAAAAATATGTATACCAAATTTGAAGTTTCTAAGAAAAACAGTTTTCAAATTATTTGAAAAAAAAACTAGGTTATCTGTTCTATATTTAGAAGGCTATATCTCAGTAGGCGTGCATTTTTGTGTATAGGCAAGTTAGGCTAAATAATCTTATTTTCATCCAAGGAACCTGTGGTCAAACGTTATCCATCCTTTTCAGGGACACCCTGTATAAACAGAACGTAATAAATTTTATATTCAGCATCTATTCTTTTATAAAACACTTTTAGCAATTTATTTATTAAAATTTTGTACTCATTTCAATCAGAATATTTTCTCCAAAAAACCAAAACCAAATTTGGAAAAAGTGAAGCTCGGTTTTTATGTTCTATGCAACAATAAAATTTGCTATTCTAGCCACTCAAACATAAACCTCTAACGTTAATTTCTTATAAAACCTTATCAACTTACAGGAAATACTAACTATAACTATACTTATATACGGGTACACATCAATCAACTCACCCAGTTGCAAGTAAGCAACACAAGACCACAACTTTCAGACTCATGTTGACCAAGATTGAACAGTATATTTTGGGATTTTTATGTATATATATATAGATACAGATAAAATATATTGATTAGTGGTTTGTCTGTTTGAAGCACATACTATTAAATTATCTGTAAGTTAATCTCATTATTAATAAAAAAATTGGTTTCAAAATGTTTTTTTCTAAATTATACAAATAAAGTACCTACTGCACGTATTTTTAAAAGTATCTCTTATCTAATATTTCATAAATTAATATTAATCTCAAAAATCTGTTAGATTACGAAATCCTTCAGATAAATTTAATACTCCACGATTAAGGCATTGATTATGTAACTTGATATTTTGGAAAATTTTGTACGGATTATAATTAAGAGGTAACATAATTGATATATTTCTAATTTATTTTAAAGATATTAAACTATTTCAAATAAATCAAATTTTCTCTGTAAAATATTTTATCATTTCAGATGAAATAATGTTCTTCGAGACAAAATATCTAGTGATGCAAAATATAACCAACGTCATAGACAGCAGATAGATATCTGGGTAGCAGTTTGAAGAAAACGGAAAATAGGCTCAATTTCTTCCGAGAAGTAATAAACGGGATACCCTAACATTTTAGACCAGAAACTATAAGATAATTTCAAAAATTTTACGATTATAAATTGATTACTAGGAGTTTCTGACTTGCTCGAAGTTGTGATTCTTTATCAATTTGGTCATATCAAAAACAAGAGATTGAAAAATCCCCTTCACGTACTTGAAGAGCTACAAACAGCAATTGAAGATAAAATAAACATTATAATACCAAGTGAACAATTTTGAACAATTATTTTAAATTTCATTAATATAATAAATTTTTTATTAGCTGACTGTGAGTAAAAAACTTTGTGTTTATATTAGCATTATATTGTAAATTAATTAGCTTATAATTTATATTTAAATACTCAAAAAAAAACTGAAACATTTTGTATTTTATTAATAAAACTATTATCTCTAAATGAAAGTGGATTACAAAATAGCCTACATTTTGAAAAGGACAACCGTCAATCAAAAAATACTTTCTCATTATAGAATAGGATAAAAATTCAACATATTTTAGAGTATGATTATTTCGTAAGTAAATATGTAAAAAATTTTGCAGATTAAAGTTCAATGTTTATACCTACTCTACTGGCTATCCCCAATCTTTAGGAAATTATGTGTTAATCATTGCCTCTCCTATAAGTTTGATTGCCTAACAGACGCGGTCACATAGGACTCGGGCATTTATGAAGGTATTGTACCTATATTTAGTATTATATTGTATGAAATTTCCTTTTAGCACAATGAATAAATAACAGTTTATCTAATATGACTGACAGTTTGTAAACAATGTAACCTATTTCTTCAACCTGTTTTTTGTTCTTATTATTAAAACGCACTGTAATATAAAATTCAACTGAATATCAAAATCAAGTTGTTCAGTTATCCACCACGGGATTCTGTAACGGTACGTTTTAAATATCTTTCTATTTCAGTCAATCTGTTTATTGAAAACGATGTGTTTGCAAAACTTTGTGATTAGACTTGTTCAACATAAGTGTACCCACCAAGTCTTTGATAAAATTGGAGATACCGGTAAACACCCTGTTGATGCGTGTGCCAAAATTTGAGTTGGTATGGATTAGATTAGATATCAGTTATTGACTTAATATTTGAGATGTGCATTTGAAAACATTTGTGCAACAGAAATTAGGACTGTGGAACAAAAAAGAATAATTTTTGGTAAAGCCAAGGTGGATCGTCCAGTTGCTCCGGATGTCATAATGTTAAGATACAGTTTTTTTAATTACATCCCTCGGTTCATAATACTTCATAAGTAGAATTTGTTATTTACACTATAAAATTATCAAATGATTTCCCCAATTTTTTTCTATAAATAACATGGATATCAATTTAATAAGTATATAATAATAATGTTATAAAATAAATGACATCAATAATTACATATCTGCAACTAATTTTATCCTAAATGATAAACGAATCCATTTTTTAATCAGAGTGACTCAAAATTGACCCCTATGCTGACAATATGTTCGCTGTAAACTGGTTCTCCCAAATATCCCCAAAAAAAGGCATCAAATTCACATATAGTGATATAAGTGGAAATGATTCACCTCTCAACGTATCTTTTAGTAAGAAAATTTCTCTTATAATATTCTCGTTAGTAGTAGTGGTAGTGGTAGTGGTAGTGGTAGTGGTAGTGGTAGGCGTAGCCGTAGCAGTAGCAGTAGCAGTAGTAGTAGTAGTACTAGTAGTGTGCTGAAGAAAAGTTCCCTGAGAAATGGTGTGGAAGAGAGACTCAACCACGGTCTCCTAAATTTCTAGATCTGAATCCTTCTTTTTCTAAGTCTATTGGAAGAACCAGTTTAAAGCGTTGACAATCAAGAAGATGTCATAGAACGTATTCGCGCTGTTGTAACGTTAATGGGTGGAAATATGCTAAGATGATTTTCCATGATGTGTCCTGTTAATGTTTGCCTTGAAGAAAGATGATTTAAACACATTTTGTGACATGGGCATAATATCTTGTTGCCTTTGCTCCGATCGCATTATTTTAAATCTTCTATTTCAGAGAGATCATCCAATTCTGAAAGACATCAGAGTGCTCTCGAATGAGTACTGTATGTAACGACATACCATATTGTTGAAATGGAATATTCAAAAGACATTCATTCAGCTTAAAGGTACTGCCAAGTACCAAATAGTCAGCTCAATTTGCACATTTATCGTAATAATTATTGTTATTAATTCATATTTCGAAATGTTTTTACGACACTATAATTGATTAAATTTAAAAGCTCGAATTTTGAAGAAAGAAATTACTATTAAAAATATCAAGAGCTCAAAAACAGTTGAACATAAAATTTAACAAATTTCCCAAGTAAAATCTCCAAAAACAAAAATTGAGATACACTGGCATTTTTCGTAAAAAATATTCGTTTCTGTACTAACCAAATTTGGACAGGACATACCTAATTAATACAATGCGAAACATCACCTAACTTTTAAAAATGTTGTCACCACCGTTTCTGGTGGTGAAAATTCGAAATATATGGAATTATTCAATTTTCGTGGCTGAAAACATATGTATTGAATTTTCGCAACCGAGAGCAATGCATTAACCAAATTTGGACACGACATAGCTAGAACAATGCGTAACGTCACCTTACTATTCAAAATACTGTCACTGCCGTTACTGATGGTGAAAACTCTCTAGATTTGGAATTTTTAAAATGTGAAAAGTGTATTTTGCAAAAGTAGGTAACTACAAAAAGCCTTTTACAATTCATAAATTACACTTTTTACGAGCAAAACGTTTAAATTTTGCTAATGTGGTTATTTCCTCTCATGTAATATTATGTATTAGAAATTAGAGAGTACATTTAGGATCTATAGAGGAATCACGGAAGATTTTACCTTCTGCTGTATTTTTGGAGGGCTATAAATAGATAATATTATAAAAATGTGGTCCATATTAATGTTATAAAAATAAAACAAATAATAATATTTATTAGAAATTGTAAAAAATAAAATGTTTAAAGAGTCTTAGCTTCCCTGACCCCTCTGAAAAATCGCCACTGTCAAAAAGAAACTCACATGAATCAGTTCAAGTATTGTTTTTTAAATTTTTAATCTACGAGGATTACCTATATAATTAACCATGATTTAAAGAGAGAGACAGTGTACCTTTGACGTTTATAAATAAAGGAAGATAAGACACCTCAGTTGATGCCACATTTGACTGATATTATCAGATCATGCTACTATTGTTTCCCCTTTAATCGACGATAAGTATTGATCTAACTTTTAAGTGTAGGGTTCTTTAGATTTGTAAAAATATTATTATATAAAAAATAACTTCTAGTTAATCCTCTTCTATAAAGGTTTGTTAATCTATTTATCTAATATCCACGATATTTTTTTATACTCAAATTTCAATTTAAGTACTTCACTTCTAGGCATAATTTCTTATGTTATTTCTACTAAATAGTAACGAAATTAACCTTCCTGGCGTTGCATATTACAAAAATTTAATTAAACAACTAAAAAACAACATCAAACCCCTAATAACTCCATATCACTGGGATCTACCTCAACCGTTACAAGATATCGGTGGATGGCCTAGTGACTTCATAATAGATGCTTACGCGGACTATGCAAGGCTATGCTTCGAGCTATTCGGTGACGTATTAGTTGACTTTTAACGACGCCATGCAGTCTTGTTTAGCCAGGTATGGCACAGGTGGATATGTATGCTTATACCCGGCATTACTTTACGCCCATAATGCTCATGCCAAAGCCCGGCATATTAATAATGAAGAATTTAGATCCACCCAGCAAGGTATTGTATACAATACGTTTTAAAGTCCACATCAAGGATCTAAAAACGTTGGTTTTCGAGGTACGTCATGTTGAAGTTGCAAAATATCGCATCTCTGAAGATATTTAATACCTATACGTTGGAAGATGAAATTTGTGTTGGTAACTCAGACACACGAAAGAAGGTAACCTGTTCCGAGGATGAGACATATACCAACCTATATATTTTGACCCCCAAAAGTCAAAGCTGGAATGTGTTCAAACTTCTAGTTTTTTTAATTGCCAAAAATCACTCCTAAGAAACAACCAAAACTCTACATACAATAGGTGTCTCTTTCTGCTCAGTCCTGGAAGCGTCATATTCCCGGAACTCATTGCATATTTTGGATAGTCAAGGACTCTTACAACTTCAGGTTTTCGTAGGGGATACAGTTGTACTACTTGCTTAACATAACAGATGATATTTTTAGAGATATAGATATAGGTAAAACCACAATTCTTAAATTATTTTTAGATTACTCTAAGGCCTTTGATACAATTAGTCATGTGATTTTATTGTCTATATAACATTTTATTCGGTTTCAGCACAATGGAATACAGTTATTAAGTAGTTATTTAAATAGTAATAGGTCGCAGTATGTAGAAACATCAGGCGGTACGTCTGATATATTTTATATAACTTGCGGTGTGCCACAGAACTCTATACTCTACTTCTTTTTAGTATATACACTTGCCATATAATTTGTTGTTTACAACGTGTTAAATTTCATTCATATACTTATGATACTCAAATATACATTTCCTTCTTTACCTCTGAGTTTAATGATTATACTATGGCAATAGATAGTGAATTGGAAAAACTTATTCAATTATCTGGAAAACATAATCTAATTCAAGCAAGTCAACAGTTGTAGTGTTTGGCAAAAATCGTTGTTTTGTAGAAAAAAACATTAATATAAATATAGTTGCCATGAAATTATCATGTTCTAAAGTTGCAAAAAATCTTGGAGTTTTACATTGATACAAATTTACGTTTTAAAAATCGCAATTCAAAATGTTTGCAGAAGGCTTATTTAAATTTAAAGTTGTTGTACCCTCATCGAAACTTGTAATCTACTTCTCTTAAGTCAATATTAATTATTTTTCATAGTATTATTACTACTAAATGTCCTCTTTATCTATATAATAAAATAAAGTTTCGTACTGATATTCACACCTTAAATCTCAGATTCAAAGCAATAATTTCACCTCCAGCGCATAGGACAAGTATATTTCGTAGATCATTTTCGTACAATATACAGGGTGGCCAAATGAAAACGAAACAGAACTATTTTCAGGAACTGCATCAAGATTGTAGAAAAACGTTCAGACTCGTCGATTTTAGATTAAAGGGGGGCATTATTTGCTGGTATTTTTGACTCCGCCACTTGCACACCCAAGCAAGGGTAAGCATCACCCCAAAATATTTAAATGGCATTGGGTGTTGAGTAATATTTCTTTTGAAAGCTCTTACAATTCGCTTTACAACATACTTTAAATTTTATAATTCCGTCCAATGCTTATTAAGAATTTTGATTTTAAAGTTGAAACTTATGTACAAACAATTAGTAACGGAAAAAATGTCAGTCATTCGAGTTAAGTAGGCCAATGGTATAAATTTAGTATTTCTTGCGTTACATTGGTTTTTGATTTGTTATCACTTTCGTAAAAAAAACACAATTGTAAACAACAGAAATGAATGCTATACACACACAATGAACGTAANATTGGCAGTTTATTTAATTGTGTTTTTGAAAATTAAACACTATGGTTTATTCCATTGCGGAAAGGGTAGATATCATTTCGCTTTACTTTATGAACAATAAATGTGCGAATAGAACAGCTCAGCCATTTAATGAACATCAAGATCGACATGTCAGGAGTAAGTATGTTCTACAGTTAGTAAAAAAAATTTCAAGAGACAGGGAACGTAGCCAATAAAAAACGATAAATCGAAAAACCTATAGTTAATGAAGCTAGTGAAGTTGCAGTTTTGGGACAAGTTCATCTTGATCCTACATTAAGTATGAGGCAGCTGGCATCTGTGTCTGGGATTAATCGAACTAGCATACAAACCATTTTGAAGAAAAATAAATTCCATCCATACAAAATACATTTAGTCCAGAAACTTAATGAGAATGATTATGACCGCCGTTTTCAATTTCGCGAAATAATGAGTGAGCGAGCAGGGAACGATCCACTGTTCCTTTTTAACATCTGTTTTTCTGATGAATGCAGTTTTTTCTTGAACGGGACGGTAAATCGTCACAATTGCTATTGGTCCAATTCAAACCCAAGAGTTTTTCACGAGGTGCATACACAGCAACGGGAAAAATTAAAATGTATGGGCTGGAATTTTCGGTGACCGGCTGGTGGGTCCTTTTTTTACCTAGTAAATCATTCATTTTTCAACAGGACGGTGCTCCTCCGCATTATGCGTTAATTGTCCGTCATATTTGGACCAACGTTTTCTACGGAATTGGATTGGGAGAAGAGGCAACATTGAGTGGCCTCCATGATCACCGGATTTATCACCCCTTGATTTCTTTTTCCGGGAATACCTAAAATGTAAAATATATAAAACACAGCCAGCGTCGCTGGAAGATTTGCGTCAAAGAATCGGCGACGAATGCCGTCGAATCACTACGGAAATGCTTCGGAATGTGCGCGAACGTTTCGAACAAAATCTATATTCTTGTATGGAAGCGGGCGGTCATCAGTCTGAACATTTAATCAACTAAGTAGTAAGTAAGCAACTAAGCATAATTTAAATTTAGTATTGGGCGGAATTATAAAATTTAAAGTCTGTTGTAAAGAGAATTGTAAGAGCTTTCCAAAGAAATATTACTCTACCCCCAATGCCATTTAAATAATTTGGGGTGATGCTTACCCTTGCTTGGGGATGAAAGTGGCGGAGTCAAAAATACCAGCAAAGAATCCCTTTAATCTAAAATCGACGGGTCAAAGGATTTTCTACAATATTGACGCAGTTCCTGAAAATGGATCTGTTTCGTTTTCATTTGGCCACCCTGTATATTACCTTTATAACAGTTTGACTGCTGGTATTAAATCATTGCCAATTTCTCAATTTAAAGATAAAGTAAACAAAAGTTCTTTTATATTCTCCTATACTCTAACATAACTACTCTATACTCTCATATTTTCCTTATCTCTGATGCGGAGGAATGCTTAATATTAAGTTAATTGAAAATTTGTTTAATTTTTCTTTTTTTTTGTGTTTCTCTATTGAATTAGTTTTATTCTTAGTTAATAGTGATGTATGTAAGGCTGACAATTGTTCAGCAGGTAACTCTTCTGAAAATGTAGTTTTTCAGTCTTTTTTGCAGATTGTGAATTATTATAGATTTATATTAATACTTTCAAAATAATAATAATAAACTGAACGGTATGTATAATTTTCTATACAAAACTAATCAAGTGTTGATTAACACCTCTAGCATCTATTTAAATTTTATAAATTACGTGTTAGAACAAGCATTATTCTACATCACTTTGCTAAACTTGCTCTCTATTTATTGTCCTTACTCTATAATTCACTCGTTAGCCTATAGTTTTTTGATAATCAATTCAATTCGATCGATTTCAATACTTATAAAATATGTCATTTTGTACATAATTCAGACACTCCATATTTTTACGCTTTTAAGAATAATTTATCATTTCATGGATAAAAGCTACTTGAAACTAAAAGCACTTGTAAAATTGTATTTGTAACAAATTAATGTGAACACATATATATAAGCCACATTCTAAAACATTTAATAGCATCAGTCATGTCTCTCAGGGGTTTTATATTTTGCTGTTTGATTGCAATTAGGTGAGTTTAGAACAGTCTCCTTCTGAGGCACTACTGCTTGTTCGGTAAACAAACCACAACCGTCTGAATCCTAGAAGTTCAAAAATATAGCTGCTATATTTAAAATTCTCACATTGAAATATCATTTGCTTGGATAATTAAATGGAATAGTAATGAATATTCAAATATTTAAAGGTTGAATATTTTTAAAGTAGAATAATAATGTTGAGAATACGTTGCACGTATGTTTCATCCTGAAACTTTAGAGATAGCCAATAAAAATCGTCAGAAACTATTTCTAGAAGATATAGTTTAAAATGTTCTGGGAGCTCAAGTCATCGATAAATTTCATATTAATTTTTTAGCATAGCACAGGATGAGACTAATAATAAGTTTTTTCCTGAAGACTTCCTGTTTGGTGCAGCCACAGCTTCCTATCAAGTAGAGGGTAAGTTTTATTATTATAAGATTAGTTGGCTATGAGAAAAGAAATATGAAATAAATATTTTTAGATTTATATATCCTGTAACTACCGTCTGATAATTTTTATTTATGGTTATTACAAGCATTTAAATTTTGAGCTGATTTGATACTTATTAGTCACTAAGAAACTGCTTCTGGAAGTTAAGAAAAAAACATTGAGGCGATCAAATCTTTTTATTTTATCTATTTTTGAATATGAGACAAATGTGTACACACAAATTCATTTCATTTTAGAATGTTTGTATAATAGTCAAACGAAATAATTAAAATAGGATATGGACACTGAAACCTTACGAAAAGTGAAATAGAAGATTATATGAATATTTCCAAGTTTTTCTAGTTAAAAAACAAATCTCTTATTTTAGGTGCATGGGATGAAGATGGCAAAGGTGAAAATATTTGGGATCGCTTTACGCACTCTTATCCTGAATTAATTGCTAATAATGACACAGGTGATGTAGCTTGTGATTCTTATCACAAGTACAAAGAAGACGTGGCTATGTTGAAAGAATTAGGTGTTGATTTTTATCGATTTTCTCTATCCTGGTCAAGGATACTTCCTACAGGTATTTTATTTATTTTAACAGTTACGTTTATTTTTATTCATCGCCGTGCATAGATCAAATGAAAACTATCTTCATTTACTTTTCTATATTTTGTGTGGCTTTTGCGTTTATGTTTAATTAGGTAAGTATATACAGCGTGTTTCAGAAAGACCTCCCGTAAATTCGGGGGATGATAGTACGACAAAAAATAAGAATTTTTTGTCTTATGAACTATATGCCTATCTCCTCTTGTTTTCGAGATACAGAGCGACAAAATAAATTTTTTTATGAAATTTTATATTCCGGGGTTTTTAAGAACGCCAAATACGCTGGACTAATTATTTTTGTATTTTATAGAGGGCGCTAGTTATGCTACATTCGTATTACATTTTAATTTCTAATTTTTTTTGAGGTTAGGTTTTTCATTCAGTCTCCAATTTCTAATGTACAATTTTATTTTCTAAAAATAATGTTCTCTTGTTAAAACTTCCTAATGTGGACGGTTTTCGAGAAAAAAGGCTTTTAATTGAACTCTTACAATATTACGATGTATAAAATAAATACCTTTTCTCAAAGTAGGCTTATGTCAGAACTTATTGATGGAAGTCTCATAAACAACGCATACATTCCTAGTAATATTTTAAACTAATTAACCTTATATCAAAATTTTAGTGACTGTAATTAGTCATTACTAACTACAGTCACTAACAATCACTAAAATTTTGATAAGTTAATTAGAGTTTAAAATATTACTGAGAATGTATGCGTTGTTTATGAGACATCCATCAATAAGTTTTGACATAAGCCTACTTTGAGAAAAGTCACTTATTTTTATACACCTACTTTTTGTAAGAGTTCAATTAAAAGCCATTTTTCTCGAAAACCGTCCACATTAGGAAGTTCTAGCTAGAGTACATTATTTTTAGAAAATAAAATTGTACATTAGAAATTGGCGCCCGAATGGTAAAAAACCTAACCTTAAAAAAATTAGGACCTAAAATGTAAAAGATGTTTGACGTAGATGATGAAACTTGATTATGTACAAAAATCTACTGAATTAGTTTAGGTACAAACATGCCAATCAGTGAGGAAGATAGTGGAAACCCTAGGGTTTCGACACCATTGGCTATTTTGCTGCTAACAAAGGATATGTTCCATTTTTGATTTGAGTAATTATTTTTAAAATTTAGAATAAGTCTATGATAATCTCGCTATTCGGGTAGGAATTATTTAAATACTGATAGATCTAGCTTTAAGAGTAAGAAAGGTACACAGTGGAAAATAATAGTGTTTTAATGTTATTTATGAGTAAAATTGCTTTGGTGTTAAATTTTTATTGAATTTAAGATTTTGACAAATAAATGACCTTATTAACACAATTTTTAATTAAAAGAACTAAAATATGTGAAAATGAGAACATACTGTGTAAAAATCACTCCATTCCTTGTTAATATTACGCTTTCTAAGTAGGGGGCACAAAATTATGTACGAACAGATGCCGACTCGCAGTTTGGACCCTGTTGTCAAACAACGAAACTTAGTTGTAACCAAGAATGATTTACTATTAAGTATCTACAGGTATACCAATTTAGCAACACACAGTTTAGCAAGATAACTGAAAAGTTATTCAGTGTTACCAAATAGTTGACTGAACGTTACTCGACAAATAGTGTAATTTTTTCAACATAATTGGGCATTTTAACAACGGAATTCAATTCTAGATTCTGAGTGAAAATTTACTAATTTCTTTTTATTGTGTATGGCAAAATACACTTTCATTAATAGCACATTTTAATTATATTGTTTTTATTGTAAGAAAGATCCATCAACCTTTACACTATGAACATATTGAAAAACTATTCGAAATATTTGGACATAATATTGACATTCATAAATTAGATAAATCTAAGGTACACCGTTTAAGACTGCAAAAATTAATTCATTTTGTTAAAGATTATACATGGTTCTTGTTATTGAGAATTCAAATAAAAACTAATTAAATTGGGTTTATTAAAAGCTTCTTACCCAAATCAGGCATGTGCAAATTTTTATATTTAGGTTTCATATAGATAACCGGAAGTTTCACGATATGTTACAAAATATTCTAAATATATGTAAAGGCTTGAATAATTTTTATATCCATAAAAAACACGTTATAAGAAGCAATCTTCTTCATGCGAGTCACATTGTAACATGTTGTAAACATATTACACATACAAGATGCGTTTCAAAGTACAGAAATTTTTAAAAGTAGAACAAGAAATTTTTTTGACAAAACTGGTTTATTTTACTCAAAATAGTCCCCTTCCGACTCAATACAGCAATTTGCAAAATTATGTCGAAAGCGCATTCTAGATCGTCGTCCGAGATGTCCTTCAGGATGTCGCATGTCGATACAATCTTTTAGATGGCTTCTATACAAAACGCATTCCGACAAACGTATTTTTCCGAAAAGTGAAAGTCACACGGTGCCAAATCAGGCGAATACGGGGAGCGGATGACAGCTAAAATGCTATTTTTTGTCAAAAATTCGGTCACAAGTGTTGATCAATGAGATGGCGCATTATCGTGTAACAAACGCCAATTTCTGCGTAATATTCTCCGCTCGTCTGGCGTCTTCCACTCGGCACTTTGGCGCTTGGTTTCCTTCTCAATTTGAAAACACCACGTTTCATTACCAGTCACAATTTTTTGTCCTTTTGGGCCTCCTTGATGATGTCCTCCGAATGTTGAATTCTGAGAAAATTTTTGGTCCTCAGTCAACTTGTGCACACACATTTCGGTAGCAAAATGTGATAAATTGATGTTTTCGAGACGCTCAATTGCAGTTTCATGAATTTCAGTGAAGATTATTTTGGCTGATCTTTGATGAATTCGCGCACAGTTTTGAAGGAATATGCGGTGATCACGGATTTCGGTTGACTAACATGTTGCTCATCATTTATGTCCTCCCCATTGTTATCAAACATGACATATGCCATGGTCTCTGTCAAGGGAAAAACAATCACCACCGTAAACTTGGTTCATCAATTGAATCGTTTCGCTAAATGTTTTACCAAGTTTAAAATAAAACCTAATATTAGCTCTTTGTTTGATTCTCGTTTTTGTATCGATGACATATTGTCACATGAGACACAATAGGCTTTTTTTCGCGACTGAATATTGGTGAATATCTGACTTTTAGTTACTATTTCTATCTCTTTTGATCTTAATTGTCATATGGTAGTTTAAATCTCTTCTTTCACTTATACTACACATACGACTTCACTCGCGAAAAAAAGCCCAATAACTCCCATTTCTATTCGTCCAAATGTCATGAAATTTTGACAGTACATCAGTGAAGAATCTACCTTTCTGATGCATGTAGCTGCCAATAAATGGCCTCACTAGAAATACCCATTTTGGAAAAGACCTGTTTACTTTATAGAATTTAAGGGATTTATCTTTTTCATAACAGTATCTACTTCCTTTATGTTTTTATCATATCCTTTTAATATGCTGGACACATAATCCTAAAAAAATTCTCCTCATTTTCACACAACAAAATTTACAAAAAAATTTAAAATTTTTCCTTTTTTCTAGAGATAAAGAAAATTGGCTTATATACCATTTCACAAATTATAGGTTCTAATTTTTAATAACTTGCGAGAAGTACAAACTGTATTTTTATTAAAGCTTGCTCAACAAATATTATTACAACTTTCATTTCAATGACTTTATTAGAGATGTACCTAGTTACATTTGGTAGAGTTATCTTATTCTCATTAATGCTTGTTTGGATCAAATATACAAATAGTGTTGTAATTTCTAGGGTTTGTAAACAAAATTAATCTTCCCGGAGTGACGTACTACAAGAACCTAATCAAAGAACTAAAAGACAACGGCATCGAGCCCCTGATCACCATATACCACTGGGATCTGCCGCAACCCTTGCAGGACTTAGGAGGATGGACAAGCGAGGTCATGGTAGAAGCTTTCGCTGAATACGCTAGACTAAATTTCGAACTCTTTGGAGACAACGTAAAATACTGGTTGACATTTAACGAACCCATACAAACTTGCCTAGTAGGTTATGGTCAAGGGTATTTTCCCCCACGAATTGCATCGCCAGGAATAGGAGAATATATATGTACTCATCATGTACTCAAGGCTCATGCTAGAACTTGGCATATATATGACCAAGAATTCAGAGCTACACAGAATGGTACATATTATTTAATTGCATTGAGAAAGGACATCTAGTTTATTAGTTTTTTTCTCTCTAAGAAATAGTCGCTTCAAAAGTTATATGTAGATGAGTAATCATTAAGCAGGTAGTTTTTAAAATTCGAATTAACAAAACAAATATTATTTGAATTAACTGAAAAAACATAATACCATAGTAATGTAGACAAATAATAGAAGACAAACCAACCGTAATTATAAAACTATATATTTTGATGAGTACTTAAAATATTTAAATGGAATTCCATTATTCAATAGAAACGATGGGGAATTCTTATTTTATCTTCACTAAAATAAGTTTTAGTTTACCCTATCGTTTGTAATTACACTTTATTATTTCTTTTTTGTTATTAATTTTGGTATTTTTAAAATATCAGGGCAAGTATCAATCACTATTCCTGTTGGTTGGGAGGAACCCGCATCTGACAGTGAAGAAGATATAGCTGCTGCTGAAAGAGCATTACAATTCATTGTAAGTTCAAGCAATTATATGGCTATAGAAACAACAAATATAATATTTGTTTTTTTGGAGATAACCTTATCGTAAAGTCATATGATTCAAAAAAGCAAAAAGAAAAATAGCTTTGAAGAAATACTAACCATATTTACAAAAAAAAAGTAGAAACATAATGGCTACTGCTGCACATATTCCTTCTACCTTCACCTTATACCACATCCGTACCATCGCAATTATTAATTTTTATTAAGGGAAATTTTTAGCAATGACTTTCATCAAGACTTATCTTTCGTTAAAAATATATTTCTCAGTTTTTCCATATAAAGAAATTCAAAAGAATTTTATAAAAACTGTTAAAAATACGTTTCAAAATTTAGTTAATTTTCCGAAAATGGTCCATTTATTTGTAACTTATCCCGTGTTTCATAAGATTTATAAACAATTTATTTATGGCCAGCCACAAATCAAGTCACCAATGCAAAATGTAAGCCACGTAATTTTAAAGCAACTAGTCCTTAGAAGGACCAATTATTGGTAGATTATACCTCAGTTTTGAAGTAACTGGTTCATTTAAGCCAGTTCATCTGACCCTTTGAAAAGGTTTAAGAATTCGTTATTTTAAACAGTAATGTGTGCTTTACCAAGGAGGGGAAAAGGAGTAATTTCAACTGCAACAGTTGGAATGCAGTTGGTTGTCTATTTTCCTATAAGAAATGTATGTTTAGAATGGATTAAAAAAAATGAATACTAAGGAAGTAATTTTAGCCACATCGATTTATTCAAGGTATTGAGTATTAATGAACTCAAACATTTATAAAAAATGGAAGAATTTTTTTATTCATATTTGTTTTAATCTGTTTACAAAGGACTGTACTAATATTAATACTTTAGGGGTACTTGTGGAATGGGTCAAGTCCGCTTATTTAAGTAGTTGATAAAGATCGAATTGGACTTGATTTTCAACTAAAGCTTGTTCAAATGTTCACACGCAGTCAGCTTGCTAATTCACTTTTATCAAATTAAACATTTTAAATATCTGCAATATACATTAATTGATCAAATATCTTTTTAGTATGGATGGTACGCAAATGCTATTTACAACAGCGACTACCCAGAAATAATGAAGACCCGCATTGCAGAACGTAGTTTAGCTGAAGGCTTCAACCAGTCCCGTCTTCCAGCATTCACCGACGAAGAAATCGCCTACATTAGCGGCACTTTCGATTTCATGGGTATCAATATGTATACTTCGTCCATAGCAGAAGCTATGGACGAAGTACCAATCGGAGAACCAAATTACAATTACGATTTAGGTGTTAAAAACTACCAATCAGATGATTGGGAGTCATGCTCCGCTTCTTGGTTGAAGGTATTTTTTTTAATAATGGATTACAAAAATTAAACAATAAACCAATTACTTTTATACATGAGATAGGTAGATATAGTTAACAACCAATTCACTTTCTTATTACCATGCAGTATAAAAAAAGTAGATTTATCAATTAGAACTAAACGTAAATGTTAAACTCTTAATCATTGATAAATTCAAGAACAAACATTTTACTTTAAAAGTGCTCGAATCATCCACATCGTTAACCTTTGACAAAGGCTTGTACCAAAAGTTATCACAGCCATAAAATGCAATTTGTATGTAATATTATCAAACTTTAAACCATGTATGATGTAAATGCATACGATATTATTATTTATTAAAACTTTTATTAATATTTTTGTAATTCTAATAAGATACTTTTATTTATAAATCTAGGTTACCCCATGGGGAATGAGAAAAATTTTAAACTGGTTTAAGAAGACATACAACAATCCAAAAATTATAATCACAGAAAATGGTATCGCAGATGACGGTTCCACCTTAGAAGATGATCAGAGAGTCCGTTACTACAGGGTAATATATTTATTGTGTATGTCTTGCCTTTACTTAATAATACTAAATCGTTGAAAGTCGATATTTTGCCAAACTCTTCTTCTCTAAAATGTACTAAACAAAATATTTCTTTTTTTCTTTCTTTCTTTTCTTTTGAATTTATTTAATCGACACTGATCAATTGTAGGATTATCTCAGCAATGTAAGAAGTGCTATGGAAGATGGAGTGAATGTAATTGGCTACACTGCATGGAGTCTTATGGATAACTTCGAATGGCTTGGGGGTTATACGTAAGTTGCTTAAAACATGATAATGATGATGATAATGAACATGAACATGATAATGATAATGAACATGAAATACTTCAAAACCACACACTGTCTATAGTATATGAATATTACAGTTATAATAATAATTAAAAATGTTTTAAATCTACCTATTTCCGATTATTTCTGTCAGTGCACCCAAAACTATATTACATTTCTCAATATATTAAATTTAAATAATAAAATGCCATTTATTTTATAAAACATCTTTATAAAATTTAAATCCAATCATTTTTATTCTAATTTCCTAAATCAACAATGTGTAAATAATATTTTACCTAATATAACTCATTCTTTTTTTCAGGCAAAAATTCGGCCTCTTCCTTGTAGACTTCGACAACATTAATAGGACTAGAACGCCTAAATCATCTGCGGCTTACTACAAGAAAGTTGTTGAGACCCATTGTTTAGTAGACACCTGTGAGGCATAAGCAAATGTTTAAATATCTTGTTTTATAGTTATTTTCTAATGAAACGAAAGAAAATCACAATATTTTTTTAATTACAAAAATCCATCAGTTGTAAAATTTTAGAAAAATTATGAAAGTAGAATATAATACACAAAATTCCTGCAATTATTTTATTTATTTATTTACTTTACAGTTTAGGGATACTACAATATTATGAAAGCATTATAATAGATATACCTTTAAATGTGCTTAGCAACCTTTAACATATGAAGTCAAAGTAAAATTTCAAATTTAATTAATTTGATTAATATGTGCAAAAAATTTATAAATATTCAAAGTATCAATTTGACCTGGAAAGTATGTTTCTATTATAATATGCATAATAATTTTCACTAATAATATCACTAAATTGTATTCGGAAATTTTTTCGGGGACAAGAATATTTTAAAAATTAATCCAAATCGAAGAATCCTATATTCGAATGGCTACAAAATAGAGTTGAAAAATATGGGGATATTTTTTTCTGTCATGGTAATATTTTAAAATCATTTGATTGGCTACAAGTGTAAAATTTTCATAATACGTTTTGATTCTATTTTAAAGGAATTACGCTAATTCAAACAAATTCTAAAATTATTTGTCTTCATTTGATAAGATTTATTAAAAAAATAATTAAAATTGTTTAAATTAGCTACATAGCCACAAAATGGATTTTACTCCATTTTGTGGGCTGATAGTTACAGAAAGAAGTGTAGTATACAGGGCAGAATATTATAAAAACGAAAAATAAAATTTCCAATGATTACTTATATTTTTTGCAAATGAATTTGATAGTTAAAAAAATGTAATGTGCACGTGACAATAATTTAATATCAGAACCAAAGAGCAGAGATAAAAGTAAAGATTTTCGTTTCAAAATAAAATATCAGATTTATGTACAAAGATGATCCTTAGTATCATTGCAAGGAATCTGTCACCATGAAAAATGCCTACTATGTGAAACTGTTAAAAAAAAGTTACTGTTCTGAGCCGGACAATATTTAAAAAATTATTATTTCTAACTAAACTACACAGAATTTGAAAAAAAGTAGGGGCATTTTACTTAAAAAAAGTCTAATTCATTAAAAAGTAATATTATTTGCTTGATAGTTCAAAGGAATAAAAATAATTCGATAAATTTGTGTTAAGAATATTTAGAAAAGTATCCTTATTTATAACTGATTTTGATAAAATTTATGATAGTTAAAGACTCTTATGATATGATTATTACCTACAATTTTCCTTCCAGTATCTTAATCAGAAAGAAACTTATTTTAAAAAATATCCAGATGATAAGACTCCTTTGGAGGGCCATATCTCAGTAACGGAGCAACTTTTTTTATTATCTTTGGCTCTACTTTCACCTCCTTAAATTTTGTATAAACTTTTCCAAACACCTTGCCTTATGTATTTATTGTATTCTCTCTTCTTATAAATTATTTGCTTTTTAACTATAAATTAGGTATATCCATTTCCTTTAAACGTTTTTTTAATTGTCATTTATTTNTTATAAATACTCAAAGTATCAATTTGACCTGGAAAGTATGTTTCTATTATAATATGCCTAATAATTTTCACTAATAATATCACTAAATTGTATTCGGAAATTTTTTCGGGGACAAGAATATTTTAAAAATTAATCCAAATCGAAGAATCCTATATTCGAACGGCTACAAAATACAGTTGAAAATTTGCAGTGTAATTTTTGTCTAGGATAACCAACAACAGAAAAATATGGGGATATTTTTTTCTTTGTCATGGTAATATTTTAAATCATTTGATTGGCTACAAGTGTAAAATTTTCATAATACTTTTTGATTCTATTTTAAAGGAACTGCGCTAATTCAAACAAATTCTAAAATTATTTGGCTTCATTTGATAAGATTTATTAAAAATAGGATTAAAATTATTTAAATTAGCTACATGGCCACAAAATGGATTTTACTTCATTTTGTGGGCTAATAGTTACAGAAAGAAGTTTAGTATACAGGGCAGAATATTATAAAAACGAAAAATAAAATTTCTAAAGATTATTTATATTTTTGCAAATGAATTTGATAGTTAAAAAAATGTAATGTGCACGTGACAATAATTTAATATCAGAACCAAAGAGCAGAGATAAAAGATTTTCGTTTCAAAATAAAATATCAGATTTATGTACAAATATGGCAATTGAGAAACGTAAGAATTTAAAAGATAGCACGTGAAAGTGACAATCCTTAGTATCATTGCAAGGAAACTGTCACCATGAAAAATGCCTACTATGTGAAACTGTTAAAAAAAAGTTACTGTTCTGAGACATACATTATTTAAAAAATAATTATTTCCGACTAAACTACGCAGAATTCGAAAAAATAAAGTAGGGAAATTTTTGTTTCAAAAAAGTCAAATTCATTAAAAAATAATATTATTTGCTTGATAGTTCAAAGGAATAAAAATAATTCGAAAAATTTCTGTTAAGAATATTTAGGAAAGTATCCTTATTTATAACTGATTTTGATGAAATTTATGATAGTTAAAGACCCTTATGATATGATTATTACCTACAATTTTCCTTCCAGTATCTTAATCAGAAAGAAACTTATTTTAAAAAATATCCAGATGATAAGACTCCTTTGGAGGGCCATATCTCAGTAACGGAGCAACTTTTTTTATTATTTTTGGCTCTACTTTCACCTCCTTAAATTTTGTATAAACTTTTCCAAACACCTTGCCTTATGTATTTATTGTATTCTCTCTTCTTATAAATTATTTGCTTTTTAACTATAAATTAGGTATATCCATTTCCTTTAAACGTTTTTTTAATTGTCATTTATTTTTTCTTCTCCCGTCAAAAACCACCTATTTTTCTTTTTCCGTTTTCCGTAAAAAGATTTCTCCACTGCTTTAATTTGTACCTTATTTACTTATTATTACATAACAAAAATTGTAAAATCCTTTTACTTTAATAAAATTAACTATTTATTTAAAATTCATTATTTATTTTAATATCCATCATTCTATAGGTGTCATTATTTATAATCATACATTTACTCGTTTATTAAAAGTTTTTCTATTTGCCTACTAATTTTTGTATCCCTTTACATGATAAATTTCTATTTTATGCTTGTACTATTTCCATTCATTTCAATATACCTACAGGGAGAGTCGTTAATAATGACTAGGGAGCGCTAGTTATACTGACCTGTCAATGTAAAAATATGTCTAACTTTTTATATTTTACAATTTTGAATTTTTTAACTAGAAATTATTGAACTACGTTCAATTCTAAATAAAAAAAAGTATACTTGTTACAAATCGATAAATTCAACCGTTTTCGACTTACAGACATTTTAAGATTTTGAGATTCGGCGGGAATAGTTCAATAATTTCTAGTAAAAAAAATCCAAATTGTAAAATACAAAAAGTTAGACATATTTTTACACTGATAGGACAGTATAACTAGCGCCCCCTAGACGTAACCTCAACACTATTTACATATTCGTATTTACCACCCCAAAAAACGCAGAACTACAAATTTTCAAAACAATCGGTCCATACATACTTAAAATATATCAAAAAATCGAAAATATTTTTTCAACTTTAACACCCTGTAGAACGAACAGGAGCAACAATTGATTAAGACATGTTTGGCTCAATCGGTATATTTTGACGTTAACAATCTGCCATTAAGCATTATTAATGACTGAACCTGTATATAATATTTATACAGTGTGTCTCATAATTAGTGTCCAATAATTTACCACTTGATTCTATTGCCAAAAATAAGAATATTATTTCATATAAATATTGGTCGAGAAATGCTTCCTTAAGGGAGCTACGCTCCAATAATTGGGACCCCAAAAAATTATTTTTTTTTAATATTTCCGAAATAGATCATCATAAAATTTTTCAAAAATTTTGACCAGAGGCGTTTCAGTTGGGGGGGTCGTCGGTTAAAATTTGCACCAATTTTTAATTAGGTTTTCAATACTATTCTACAAGAAAAACAATTATAACCAACATTTCAATACTTAAAATCAGTGTTAATAGTACCACGACTTTCTACTGTACTTTTGCAGGTCCATAACGAAATATTTTTATTCATATCGAAAACGCTTTTTCCTGCATATTTGCACAAAACAGTTGCAAAACTTTTAGTGTAGATAGAATTTAAAATGTATTATTTCTACATCACTGCAGAATAGGGCATTTAAAGCTTTTTTCTCAGACGGAAAATAATTATTATAAGTTTTATATAATAAACTTTCATTAACAATTTTAGAATCAGATTAACTAAATAAATAACATTATAGGACATCTAATTTTAACATTTGGATCTATACTTTTTTAATTTTGTGTTAAAATTACACTAAGAAGTCATGATATTAGTAAAGACCGAAAATACAAAAAAAATACCTTCTACTGTTCTCATTGCCAAAACAGACAAAAAGAGAGAGTATGAATAAAAAATCAATTTGTCATTGATTCATATACTTTCAACATGTTATTTGAAATAGTAAATTATAAAAAAATGTGAAATATATAAGTTGCACGATTATGAATTTTTCAATAATGATAGTAGAAAAACAAATGAAGTCCAAACAAAATAGCCGCGGATGGTAACTTCGTTAAGTTAAATGGAACACTCTGTATATTTATACATATTTGGATAGCACGTTCCCTGTCGAGCATAGCCATATAGGGTTTGTTGGGTCCAATTGTAACAATAAGCAAGAAACTTTAAAAAAACGGAAAGAATATTTTTTATTAAGAAAATAATACATCTTGTAATTGTTAGACCTCTTTCAGACATTTCTGCCTCTTTTACAATTACGTAAGGATTTACAGATTTAGTTATAATATATTTTGATATATCGCACATTGATACGGTCCAAAATGCGTATACGTAATGTAACGAAATCTCACTAATTAGGCCGTGAGAGGTCTAATTACTCATGGACATTATATGGTAGGTCGTGACAGTGACAGGTAATAATGTCTTGACAACATTGTTATTGATTGATATTATGTATTATTATTTAATTAAAATAAGTTACACAGAAGTAGAAAATTATTTAGAATTAAAATAGAGTATGGAGAAGACCTTTGCTCTATTTTAATTCCTATAATATTTCTATTTTCTACTTCTGTGTAACCCATTTTAATTAAATAATAATACAAACTGTCAAACAATAACAATGTTGTCATGACATTACCTGTCATTGTCACGGCCTATTGTCCATGAGTAATTAGGCATCTCACGGCCCATTTAGTGAGATTTAGTTAAAATACCTATACGCATTTTGGACCATATCAATGTCTGATCTGTCAAAATATGATAATCCTTACGTAATTGGAAAAAGGCAGAAATGCCTGAAAAAGGTTTAACAAGATGTCTTATTTTCTTAATAAAAAACCTTCTTTTCGTTTTTTAATAGTATCTCGCTTATTGTTAGCGATGGACCCAACAAACCCTACATGACTATGCTCGACAGGGAACGTTCTATCCAAATATGTAAAAATATACAGGGCGCTCCATTTAAGTTAACAAAGTTAACATCCGTGCCCATTTTGTTTGGACTTCATTTGTTTTTTTATTATCATTTTCGAAAAATTCATAAAAACTCGTGCAACTTTTATATTTCACATTTTTTTATAACTCTCAAAACAAAAAAGTGCATAAATAAAACGAAACGAGAATTAATAGTTTAAATAAAATAATTAATCGTATTGTCAAAACTCCATCGAAATAAAAATTATTTAAACCCGCTGTTTCGTTTAACGAAAATTAAAAAGTTACCTATAGAGGAATCACAGAGGAGCATAGCCTCCGCCATAGACAACATTGATTTATTAATGAAGCATAGTCCATGTTGTTGATAGAAAAATAAAATACTTGGGTTTAAAAATTGAAAATAAAAAATAAGAACCATTTTTTAAAATGTTTTGAAGAGGCTTAGCTTCCTTGTCTCCCCTGAAAAACCGCCACTGGCAGAAAGAAGTCATATAAATCAGCTAATAAAGTTTTGTTTTTAAATTTTTAATCTATGAGGATTATCCTTTAAAATTAATCACGATCAAAATAAAGAGACCGTGTACCTTTCACGTTTATAAATAAACGAAGACAAAAGACATCAGCTGATCCACATACTGATTTATATTATCAGATCAAGCTACTATTGTTTCCCCTTTAACGGCGATAAGTATTAATCTAACTCTTAAGTGCAGGCTTCTTTAGATTTGTAAAATTCCTATTGAATAAAAAAAACATCTTCTAGTTGGTCCTTTTTATGAGGGTTTATTAACATTTTTGATATCAACATTTTTCAATACTAAAATTGCAGTTTACATCACTTCAGGCAGAAAATGTGGTCATTTCTTTTGTAATTTTTAATAATAATTAGTAACGAAACTACTGTTTCTAGGGTTCACAAACAAAGTTAATCTTCCTGGCGTTGCTTATTACAAAAACTTAATTAAAGAACTAAAAGACAACAATATCGAACCCCTAAGAACTATATATCACTGGGATCTACCTCAGCTGTTACAAGATATCGGCGATTAGCCTAATGACTTCATAATAGATGCTTACGCGGACTATGCAAGGCTATGCTTCGAGCTATTCGGTGACGTATTAGTTGACTTTTAACGAGCCCAAGCAGTATTGTTTAGCCGGGTATGGCACAGGTGGATCTGTACTGTGGATCTGGAATACCATAATATTCTTAAAGCTCATGCCNCCTTCTACTGTTCTCATTGCCAAAACAGACAAAAAGAGAGAGTATGAATAAAAAATCAATTTGTCAATGATTCATATACTTTCAACATGTTATTTGAAATAGTAAAGATAACTTTTCAAATGCAGAAAGTGAAAATTAATGTGTTCGTTAAAGCCTGGCCTTTTAATTTTGCAATGTGTAGAAAATTACAGTAAAACGGCGTGCTATTATTAATAAAAAATTGGAAAACAAAAAATGTTAGCTCAAATTATTCTCATACTCAAAAGCTGATTAAAAGTTTGTGAAGAAAAAAATAAGAAAATCTCATATAAAAATATATACGGTGAACTTTTCAGAGAAGATACAAAAATATAGAAATTTTCGCAGTATGGTCGTGAAATATAAAAATTTTGTCTACATAAGACTATTGGCATTCAACGCAAATATTTATCTTGTGGCATAATTTTCGTTTTATTTTTCTTTATTTTTCGGGTATTTTGTCATCTGTGACAAAAAATAGAGTAAATATTTATGATAATTAGAGAATCACCCTGTATATTCACAAATTTTGGTCCAGTATTTAAGCGGCCATTCCGTACTGACCCGTTGCCCTGTTCGTTACAGATGTATAGTGTATCATGAAATGCCCTGTATATTTCATATATTTAATAGAATTCTACTTTCATCCTGTTACTTGGTGGATCGAATGAAGATGGTATAGCATGCGTTTTTTACAATAAGTATAAGGAAGATGTAGCCTTGTCGAAGCACCTTGGTGTTAATCATTATCGGATTTCAATATCCTGGCCAAGAATTTTACCTACTGGTTAATATTTGGCATATGATGTCTGTAAAAATGTATTCTGCAAAAGTAGGTAACAGCAAAAAAGTAGTGACGGCCTGAAGTTGGTTTTTAGAGGGAGACTAAATATAGGTACTGACTTTTTTCAGTTAGCAAATATACTTTTTTACAAGCAGCTTAAAATATAGCTTTAGATAAAATCAATAAATAAGAAGGAATAAAAAATTTTTCATTATTAGGTACAGGGTGATTCACTATATTTTGACTCCCCTTTAACTTTTTTGTTTTAAGTTATAAAAAAATGTGAAATATAAAAGTTGCACGACTATGAATTTTTCAATAATGATAGTAGAAAAACAAATGAAGTCCAAACAAAATGGCCGCGTATGGNCACTGCTTTAATTTGTACCTTATTTACTTATTATTACATAACAAAAATTGTAAAATCCTTTTACTTTAATAAAATTAACTATTTATTTAAAATTCATTATTTATTTTAATATCCATCATTCTATAGGTGTCATTATTTATAATCATACATTTACTCGTTTATTAAAAGTTTTTCTATTTGCCTACTACTTTTTGTACTATTCCCATTCATTTCAATATACCTACAGGGTGAGTCGTTAATAATGACTAGCGGGCGTTAATTATACTGCCCTATCAATGTAAAAATATGTCTAACTTTTATATTCTACAATTTTGAATTTTTTAACTAGAAATTATTGAACTACGTTCAATTCTATATAAAAAAAGTATACTTGTTACAAATCGATAAATTCAACCATTTTCGAGTTACAGACATTTTAAGTTTTTGAGATTCGGCGGGAATAGATCATTAATTTCTAGTAAAAATATTCAAAATTGTAAAATACAAAAAGTTAGACATATTTTTACACTGATAGGACAGTATAACTAGCGCCCCCTAGACGTAACCTCAACACTATTTACATATTCGTATTTACCACCCCAAAAACGTACTAATTTTCAAAACAATCGGTCCATACATACTTAAAATATATCAAAAAATCGAAAATATTTTTTCAACTTTAACACCCTGTAGAACGAACAGGAGTAACAATTGATTAAGACATGTTTGGCTCAATCGGTATATTTTGACGTTAACAATCTGCCATTAAGCATTATTAATGACTGACCCTGTATATAATATTTATACAGTGTGACTCACAATTAGTGTCCAATAATTTACCACTTGATTCTATTGCCAAAAATAAGAATATTATTTCATATAAATATTGGTCGAGAAATGCTTCCTTAAGGGAGCTACGCTCCAATAATTGGGGCCCCAAAAAATTATTTTTTTTTAATATTTCCGAAATAGATCATCATAAAATTTTTCAAAAATTTTGACCAGAGGGGTCGTTTTTGGGGGGGTCGTCGGTTAAAATTTGCACCAATTTTTAATTAGGTTTTCAATACTATTCTACAAGAAAAACAATTATAACCAACATTTCAATACTTAAAATCAGTGTTAATAGTACCACGACTTTCTATTGTACTTTTGCAGGTCCATAACGAAATATTTTTATTCATATCGAAAACGCTTTTTCCTGCATATTTGCACAAAACAGTTGAAAAACTTTTAGTGTAGATAGAATTTAAAATGTATTATTTCTACATCACTGCAGAATAGGGCATTTAAAGCTTTTTTCTCAGACGGAAAATAATTATTTTAAGTTTTATATAATAAACTTTAATTAACAATTTTAGAATCAGATTAACTAAATAAATAACATTATAGGACATCTAATTTTAACATTTGGATCTATACTTTTTTAATTTTGTGTTAAAATTACACAAGAAGTCATGATATTAGTAAAGACCGAAAATACAAAAAAAATGCCTTCTACTGTTCTCATTGCCAAAACAGACAAAAAGAGAGAGTATGAATAAAAAATCAATTTGTCAATGATTCATATACTTTCAACATGTTATTTGAAATAGTAAAGATAACTTTTCAAATGCAGAAAGTGAAAATTAATGTGTTCGTTAAAGCCTGGCCTTTTAATTTTGCAATGTGTAGAAAATTACAGTAAAACGGCGTGCTATTATTAATAAAAAATTGGAAAACAAAAAATGTTAGCTCAAATTATTCTCATACTCAAAAGCTGATTAAAAGTTTGTGAAGAAAAAAATAAGAAAATCTCATATAAAAATATATACGGTGAACTTTTCAGAGAAGATACAAAAATATAGAAATTTTCGCAGTATGGTCGTGAAATATAAAAATTTTGTCTACATAAGACTATTGGCATTCAACGCAAATATTTATCTTGTGGCATAATTTTCGTTTTATTTTTCTTTATTTTTCGGGTATTTTGTCATCTGTGACAAAAAATAGAGTAAATATTTATGATAATTAGAGAATCACCCTGTATATTCACAAATTTTGGTCCAGTATTTAAGCGGCCATTCCGTACTGACCCGTTGCCCTGTTCGTTACAGATGTATAGTGTATCATGAAATGCCCTGTATATTTCATATATTTAATAGAATTCTACTTTCATCCTGTTACTTGGTGGATCGAATGAAGATGGTATAGCATGCGTTTTTTACAATAAGTATAAGGAAGATGTAGCCTTGTCGAAGCACCTTGGTGTTAATCATTATCGGATTTCAATATCCTGGCCAAGAATTTTACCTACTGGTTAATATTTGGCATATGATGTCTGTAAAAATGTATTCTGCAAAAGTAGGTAACAGCAAAAAAGTAGTGACGGCCTGAAGTTGGTTTTTAGAGGGAGACTAAATATAGGTACTGACTTTTTTCAGTTAGCAAATATACTTTTTTACAAGCAGCTTAAAATATAGCTTTAGATAAAATCAATAAATAAGAAGGAATAAAAAATTTTTCATTATTAGGTACAGGGTGATTCACTATATTTTGACTCCCCTTTAACTTTTTTGTTTTAAGTTATAAAAAAATGTGAAATATAAAAGTTGCACGACTATGAATTTTTCAATAATGATAGTAGAAAAACAAATGAAGTCCAAACAAAATGGCCGCGTATGGTAACTTCGTAAAGTTAAATGGAACACTCAGTATATTTTTACATATTTGGATAGCACGTTCCCTGTCGAGCATAGCCATATAGGGTTTGTTGGGTCCAATTGTAAGAATAAGCAAGAAACTTTAAAAAAACGGAAAGAATATTTTTTATTAAGAAAATAATACATCTTGTAATTGTTAGACCCCTTTCAGGCATTTCTGCCTTTTTTCCAATTACGTAAGGATTTACAGATTTAGTTATAATATATTTTGATATATCGCACATTGATACGGTCCAAAATGCGTATAGGTGATGTAACGAAATGTCAGTAATTAGGCCGTGAGAGGTCTAATTACTCATGGACATTATATGGTAGGTCGTGACAGTGACAGGTAATAATGTCTTGACAACATTGTTATTGATTGATAGTATGTATTATTATTTAATTAAAATAAGTTACACAGAAGTAGAAAATTATTTAGAATTAAAATAGAGTATGGAGAAGACCTTTGCTCTATTTTAATTCCTATAATATTTCTATTTTCTACTTCTGTGTAACCCATTTTAATTAAATAATAATACAAACTGTCAAACAATAACAATGTTGTCATGACATTACCTGTCATTGTCACGGCCTATTGTCCATGAGTAATTAGTCATCTCACGGCCTATTTAGTGAGATTTAGTTAAAATACCTATACGCATTTTGGACCATATCAATGTCTGATCTGTCAAAATATGATAATCCTTACGTAATTGGAAAAAGGCAGAAATGCCTGAAAAAGGTTTAACAAGATGTCTTATTTTCTTAATAAAAAACCTTCTTTTCGTTTTTTAATAGTATCTCGCTTATTGTTAGCGATGGACCCAACAAACCCTACATGACTATGCTCGACAGGGAACGTTCTATCCAAATATGTAAAAATATACAGGGCGCTCCATTTAAGTTAACAAAGTTAACATCCGCGGCCATTTTGTTTAGACTTAATTTTTTTTTGCTATCATTTTCGAAAAATTCATAAAAAATTCGTGCAACTTTTATATTTCACATTTTTTTATAACTCTCAAAACAAAAAAGTTAAAGAAGGGGTCAAAATATAGTGAATCACCCTGTACAAGATGAAATTTACTAAACTACAATAATGCATAAATAAAAGGAAACGAGAATTAATAGTTTAAATAAAATAATTAATCGTATTGTCAAAACTCCATCGAAATAAAAATTATTTAAACCCGCTGTTTCGTTTAACGAAAATTAAAAAGTTACCTATAGATAGAGCAGGGGTCGGCAAGTAATTTTAGGTGGGGTCCGGATACTTTTGAAATTTTTTAACGAGGTCCAGAAAAAAAATAATATTTCTTACTAATTTTTTATTTTCATTTGCATTAAGAACTCAAATCAGTCACAATTGTAAAATACTAGAAAAAATGATAGGGCGGCAGTCAAACGTAAAAAAATATTTTTTAAAATTATTTTTTAAATAATTTATTTGGATAATTTATATTTTCAAAAAATTTTTGGCGGTCCAGTATTTTACCTTCCGCGGTTTGGATCTGGACCGCGGTCCGCCAGTTGCCGACCCTTGCTATAGAGGATTCACAGAGGAGCATAGCCTCCGCCATACACAACATTGATTTATTAAAGAAGCATAGTCCATGTTGTTGACAGAAAAATAAAATACTTGGGTTTAAAAATTGAAAATAAAAAATAAGAACCATTTTTTAAAATGTTTTGAAGAGGCTTAGCTTCCTTGTCTCCCCTGAAAAACCGCCACTGGCAGAAAGAAGTCATATAAATCAGCTAATAAAGTTTTGTTTTTAAATTTTTAATCTATGAGGATTATCCTTTAAAATTAATCACGATCAAAATAAAGAGACCGTGTACCTTTCACGTTTATAAATAAACGAAGACAAAAGACATCAGCTGATCCACATACTGATTTATATTATCAGATCAAGCTACTATTGTTTCCCCTTTAACGGCGATAAGTATTAATCTAACTCTTAAGTGCAGGCTTCTTTAGATTTGTAAAATTCCTATTGAATAAAAAAAACATCTTCTAGTTGGTCCTTTTTATGAGGGTTTATTAACATTTTTGATATCAACATTTTTTAATACTAAAATTGCAGTTTACATCACTTCAGGCAGAAAATGTGGTCATTTCTTTTGTAATTTTTAATAATTTGCCACGTCTCTCAAGGTCGTATTGCTATAAAAAAAAGAGTGGTGGCAGGAAGGCTAGCTCAGTCTCCCAAAGGCTGCTTTATTATACAGAGTTAAAAAAAACACACACAAGACCTAGTGATCAAAAGTATTACTCTCACAATAATTACCGGATATTCCTTTAGGGCGCCACGTGATTTTAGGTAGGTCTTGTGAGATTATCCCTACAATAAGTAATAAAACCACGAAAATTATTTAACAATAGATATAATCTAAAAAGAATAATGGAAGAATATAATAAACAAAAAAAAACAACACAACTATCCCCTTTTATAGATCTATAATGGGTATTAATCACTATAGTGATGATTCTATAATAATATTACAAATATAACTACATAAATAACCAATTAATATGACTATATAGAGCACAAATAGGCACTGGCGGGTAAAACAGATTAAAACTTATAAAGTGAATGATCGAGTTGTCTTAATGTTGTTGCATCGAGTGGTAAGGAGTATGTATATCATAGTATATGTTTTGGACTGCACGGTAACATATAACTTAGCTGCAATCCACGCTGCAATCTGGATGAGTTGTGGTATCAGCAGGCATCCGCGGAGTCGCACCCAATTTTCCTGTACCCTGCACTAACGGAACACGGAGGCACGAGGCAGCCTCCCAGCAAGGAAACAAATCTAGGCTGTGGAAAGTCTACTGCTGACAACCCAAGAGCTCCACAGACCTCTGATGGAAAGTTTCCAGAATGCTCCAAGAGAGAGAGAGGAAGAGCAAGTCAAAAGTCGAGTGGGAAGAAAAAAAACCCTATAAGTACACCACATGCATTAGCTACTATCTTTTAAATGAAACAAAGAAAGGTATTTCAGATAGGTACAAACCTCTTACTAAGAGGGTTTTCCTTTGAAGCGTGGTGTATGTCCTCGTGGCAATTATCTAATCCAACGAAGCTGGACTTTTCCACAATATCCAAAAGCCAAAACAGAAAAGAACACACAATGGAAACACTAAATCCCCCACAGGGTATGTATTACTGCTATATAAAACAGTGTTTTCCACCGAAAATAAAATTCACGAGATACACCTCTAGCTGTTAACACGACTTTTTCCCTTTTTTTCTTTTTTGTCCAACCCCTCCCTCGTTCTTGACCTTCCGCGGAAACAAGCAGTAGTACTCACACAAATCGTCAAAATATCCCTAATTCCAGCAGGAAAGAAACCTATGCGAACTAACTCATCAGAACATTATCGTCCCATTGAGGTAGGAAAATGGGGCCTAGCAACGATTTAAATGCATTCAAGGAAAGAAACGAGTTTAATAATGACGAAAACAATTTTCCCAAACTCGGCTCCATTGTTTTGGATTTGAGCATTAGTTTACGATTCGGTATTTAATATTCAAAATTATCATTTAATAGGTACGCCTATATAAGCTGTCTTTGTTTTGCGGAATCGATAAATTCTATTTAGCCACACTGCCGGCAAGAAATAACTATAAAACCCGCGGTAAAACATCTGGGTTTGATTTGTAATTTTTAAGCAATAAAATGGATAGATAAGTGGCGGCCAAAAGAAACAGAGTTTTTTTTCTTTTTCTTTGAAGGAATTGATTTAAAATTACTGAAAGACTAAATTAATCATTAAAATTATAACACAACATATTCACAAGGCACACAATATCTCATTATTTATTTAGTTCTCCCAGTTAATCATAATTGAAACCGTTACAAATTAGTAACGAAACTACTGTTTCTAGGGTTCACAAACAAAGTTAATCTTCCTGGCGTTGCTTATTACAAAAACTTAATTAAAGAACTAAAAGACAACAATATCGAACCCCTAAGAACTCTATATCACTGGGATCTACCTCAGCCGTTACAAGATATCGGCGGTTAGCCTAGTGACTTCATAATAGATGCTTACGCGGACTATGCAAGGCTATGCTTCGAACTATTCGGTGACGTATTAGTTGACTTTTAACGAGCCCAAGCAGTATTGTTTAGCCAGGTATGGCACAGGTGGATCTGTACTGTGGATCTGGAATACCATAATATTCTTAAAGCTCATGCCAAAGTCTGGCATATTAATGATGAAGAATTTAGATCCTTCCAGCAAGGTATGTATGTATTGTATACAGGGTGTCCGGAAATGACGAGCAAAAAATTCAGGGGATAATTCTAGACCGAAAATAAATTATACATCTTTCTATAACATTTTTTCCAAAACTGATTATTAACGGAGTTACAGGGTGTTAAAGTTAAATTTTATTTGCAGTTTTTTTGCAATACCTTTGGGTTTTTCGGTATGAGCATTATAAATTTGCCCACCGTTTTTTCGCGTTTTGTAGAGGGCGCCACATACGAGCCTTTATTTTGATTTGAATGGTTCCAACTTTTTTGTGCTACACTTTATGCGACTTTTGACTGAATATTTTTGTTCTCCTAACCTTTTGACATAAAAAAGGTATACTTTATTTGTTTCGATAAATCTAACCGTTTTCGAGAAAAACGCTAAAATAACATTGCTTGCATGTGATGAATACGAAATCATTTTAATTTATTTTCTACATTAAACATAGCATGCTTTGGAAACAAGCGCTTAGTTGCCTTGGAAACAAGTTTGTGGATAATTAGTTTTGACAGATAGTAATTTTTGTGAAAATTTGTTGTTACGCTGATGGTGGTTAATGATAAATAATAAAAAATAACGTCTTCAACAAATAAAGAATTAGGCCAGTCATTATAGCTTTTTTCGGGAAAAAAATATTATTAGAAGTTTCTCTGCGGAATATTGTTCAGAAACGTGTTATAAACAAAATATCAAAAAATCTACTTGAGACTAGTTGGGAAACTTTGTTAAAACAATGGTCAAAATTATGGAAAAGTAGTTTTTTGACTCGCGTAAAAAATCTGTTATTCATAGAGAAAAAAAGGTTTATACAAAAAAGGTAGGTATTAAATAAACCTATAAAATAAGGCAAGTCCGATTAAATTCCGATAATTTGTTTATGCGCAAGAGCTCAACAATGGTCGAAATTGTCCGCTTTTTTCAATTGCTAATAATTAATGCAATTTTCATCGCAGACACTTGTAATTCAGGATTTTATAAGCTTTTTGCACCCTTAATAAGTGGTCAAAATTTCAGCCCAAAAGCTTAATTAGCTTGGCGTTGGCGGAATTTGTTATCTAAGAAGGTGCTATTTCCAATTCATTTTTCCCAAGCTCACAGGCGTTGTAGGGTTTCAATCATTAGTTGTTTTTGTACCTAAATAGTTGTATTGACATATACATTTACTAACAATTTAATTTTTCAAATTTAATTTCTTTAAAAATGACTGAAAAAATTTTAATATTTATTACATTGTTAAACAAGCATGCTAAGCCTCGCTCTCCCCACTCGTTTGCTAGACCAAGTAATAGAACGCATCGCCGCTATCTTCTTTTTCGAAATTAAATAGTTGAATTCGCCTTAATGTTAATATAGGACATGAAAATATAGCTCTTAATGTATACTCTCTCCAAATTTCGACTCTTAATATTAATAATTAAGGTCACTGCGATTAAATAAATAAAAAAAATATTATCAGCTTCTAATCAACTTACAACAACGATTTTTTTTAAATTCGAAGAAAACTAAAGTATAGAGGTTACTATTTTATTTTATAATAATTACCTATCTTAACAATTTAATAAATATTAACATTTTTTCAGTCATTTTTAAACAAATTAAATTTGAAAAACTATATTCTCAGTAAATGCAAATGTCAATACAACTATTTAGGTACAAAAACAACTAATGATCGAAACCCTACAGCGCCTGTGAGCTTGGGAAAAATGAATTGAAAATAGCATCTTCTTAAATAACAAATTCCGCCAACGCCAAACCAATTAAGCTTTCGGGTTGAAATTTTTACCACTTACCTATTAAGGGTGTAAAAAGTCACAAAAATCCTGAATTGCAAGTGTCTGCGATGAAAATTGTATTAATTATTAGCAATTGAAAAAAACGGCAATTTTCGACCATATTTGAGCTCTTGTGCATAAACAAATTATCGGAATTTAATCGGCGTTTTTTATTTTATAGGCTTATTTAATACCTACATTTTTTGTTTAAACATTTTTTCGCTATGAATAATAGTTATTTTTCAAAAAACCACTTTTCCATAACTTTGACCACTGTTAAAACAAAGTTTCACAACTACCCTCGAGTTGATTTTTTGATATTTTATTTATAACAGGTTTCTGAACAATATTCCGCAGAGAAACTTCTAATAGTATTTTTTTCCCGAAACAGGCTCTTTCATATCTATAATGACTGGGCTAAATGGTTTACTAACAAATTCATAAGGTTAAAATATATAAATTACTAGAACAATACAAATACAAATTAAACATTCAAATCAAAGGTTCAAAGTGACGTCCTCTTCCTCTTCAATGCATAAATTAATTCTTCTTAAAAAATTCCGACGAACTCTATGGAATATTCCTTCCTTTTGCTTAATTACCTCACAATTAGCAACAATTCTTTCTCTCAGTTCATCGACGCTATTCACAGGTGTCCTGTATACAACCGTCTTAAGATAGCCCCAAAAAAAAAAAGAAATCGATTGGGTTTAAGTCAGGGGATCTAGGGGCCCACTGTACAAAACCACCGCGTCCTANCTCGCCCTCTACAAAATGCGAAAAAACGGTGGGTAAATTTATAATCCTCATCCCGAAAAACCCCCATATACGAAATTTCGTCAAAATATTATGAGTGTGGCAAAAGGTATTGCAAAAAAACTGCAAATAAAATTTAACTTTAACACCCTGTAACTCTGCTAATAATCAGTTTTGGAGAAAATGTTATAGAAAGAGGTAGGATTTATTTTCGGTCTAGAATTATCCCCTGAATTTTTTTGCTCGTCATTTCCGGACACCCTGTATAATAAGTCCATATTCAAGAATCTAAAAGCATTGGTTTTCGGGGTACGTCATGTTGAAGTTGCAAAATATCGCATTTACCTAAAACATCTCTGAAGATATTTAATATACGTTGAAAGATGAAATTTGTGTTGGTAACTCAGACACACGAAAGAAGGTAACCTGTTCCGAGGATGATACCCATACCAACCTATATACTTTGACTCCCAAAAGCCAAAGCTGGAATGTATTCCAACTTCTAGTTTTTCTTAATTGCCAAAAATCACCCATAAAACCTAAAAAACAACCAAATCTCTACATACAATAAGTGTTTCTTTCTTATCAGTCTTGGAAACGAGTTGAAGCATCATATTCCCGGGACTCGTTGCATATTTTGAGTATTCAGGGATTCAATCAACACTTACAACCTAGAATTTCAGATAAATATCAGGAAATTACCACTAAAACCTAAAAATCAACAAATGTCTACCCATATTCAGCTGAATGAAGTGACTAATTCAAACCACAAATTTATAGCCTGCGGAATCTTCGCCTCGGCAAGTGAGTGACGCGAACATATGTATTTAATAAGCCGGCGAACTAAATTTCTCACCCACAGATACTGCATACAGTATAATCTACTCACACAATATGCAAAGGTAGAATCAGTCCTATAACCCTGTAATTCTTTATGGAAACTAGAAACACCCTACTTCCCGAAGTCTCAAAATCCACCACAAATTTGCATTTGGACGGTACTGTGCGAAGTACTGCAATTATGATATACCTGAAGGCAGCCATGAATGAGTCAAGAAAATCGTCTCGGTCATAAAACTACACCTAAAGACTCCATTAAATTAATACAATGATAGTAATTTTATTTCCTTTTGTATCGCTCTCTTCAATTTTCCAGCGACCTATGAAGAAAATTTCTCTTTTGTTGATTTTATACCTATCTCTTTTTAACATCCAGTAGTAATCTCCATCATGTTTTCATGATGGTAAGCTACGTCAATAGTACTAAAGAAATGTAAAGCTGTAGCAGATTTTAGGGTATCGGTTAATAAAAGTTTTTTGGTATTCTTCAAGAACTGCATGGTTATAGGACCAACCTTTTCTTTCGGGATATGCCTTGAGTTGAGTTGCAAGAGTTGATTAAGATCGGGATACATGCAACGAAACCCACGAAAATATGTCAACTCGCTTCCAGTGTTGTTCTCTAAGAGGAACCTACTAAATGCATAGTTTCGCTGCTTTTAATGCTAGATTTCGAGAATTTGCAAGGTAATAACGATTCGACTTCTGGATCTAAAAATACGTATATCGGCATGAGTCATATCCGTGCAAGAGACTACTTTTTGTGTGTCTGAGTCATTTACCCCATGAAAGACGAAAATTCACTGAATTGTAGCTGATTTCCGCATAGGGCACCTTTTCCAGAATGTGTTCCGACTACATTGTCAGCGGATAACGCAGCCAATGCCAAAGATGCCCACGGTCTGAGATAAATCAGACACAGAAATATTGAAAAAAAAACTATCATTCAGGAAGGCAGAAACGACCTTATCTGAAAAAAGGGCTATTCGCAATCAAAAGAATGATGACGCAGTTAAATAAATTTGAAATAACTTTAAACCATCCAAATCTATATTTTGAAATTTTTCAGTTAATAATAGGTAAATTGTAGTAAAAATTTTCCAAAACACAGTAAAACTTACTAAGGATATTAAATTATACATTTAATCTAACAACGTTTGAACAAAAATTTATCGAATGATTTACAATATTTCAACATATAATTTTTTCGGAATTTTAAGTACCAACTTGGTATTAGATAAAAATACGACAATCTATACAAGATAAATTTATCGTTACTATTAAGTATTACAGCACGAGCCTCTCACAAGCAATATGTTTTAATTTTAGATATTAGATAAGTATCTCAATTAAAAAATATTTTAGCTGCCACTTAGAAGAATAATAATATGTTTTGATGATTAGTTTGTAAACAAAGTTTAAAATGAATGTCAAGTCAGTCGTATTAAAAGTAAAACATATTTCAGAGTATTTTTCTATAATAAAAGATACCTATTTTATTATTTATTGTTATGATAAAATCCCATACCATTTTAGGCATATAATAAAATTAACAATCAAGATATTTTTTTCATATTATAAAATAATATCAAGCAATTTTAATTATTTTAAAATGAAGTAATATCAATAACAAAGCATATTTTAAAAGGCTTCTTTTGCAGATTTTTAATAAAATATGAACTAGAAATAGTATGTATTTGCATGAATCCCTTAATATATATGTATAATAAATTTCCATTTGATGTCGATTTAAGAAAATTACTTATAAAAATGAAACTGAAGGGTATGTATAATTTTCTATACAAATCAATTGTTGCTTAAAACAACACCTCTGAAGTTCTGGAGTTGTGGGGAGGGTAGCAAAGCACTTAGGCCCCATTGGGCCCTTTATACCCCCATTGGGCCCTTTATACTCCCATTAGGACATCAATCCACCTGAGCCGCTAACCAGCCTAATACAATGAAAAAGGTGGTGACATTGCTCAGGGGAATCTTTCTATTGCCATTGAAGACCAGCGTTCTCCCAACATGGACTCTCTTGTTGACGAGACGGCAGTGCATTCACATAGTACATGCAATAGCGTCTCGTCTTCCTGTTCACAACCCCTACAAAGAGGTGTTTCACATTTCCCCATATTGTAAAGGTGTTTCCTTAGCCAACAGTGTCCAGTTTGAATACTTGCCACCAGGCGAAGATTTGACCTAGACATGGCCAGGTATATTTTGGCTGTGTCTTTGCTAGGATACACTAAAAGCTCCTTAGCGAAATGATAGCTAATCGTTTTATCCCAGCGTTTCATGAATTCTTTGTGGGTGTTTTCCTTCGTGATTCCAGCAAGTGCCGACAACGGAAGCACACTGGAGGGACCGGGTCCAAAAATGATGAGGCCTGATGAGATAGCTTGTCAGCTTCTTTATTGCCATAGCACCTTTACCCAGCATACAGATATGCTGTTGGAGGCCAAGGCCACAACCAGTGCTTGATGGCATTCCCATACTGTCCTAGTCATTATCTTGTGATTACGCAAGGTCAATAGTGCCTGTCTACTATCTGTGTAGATTCTGATAGTTTGACCCGTATTATGCCCGCGGGCGATTTCTTTAGCGGCTATGGTTATGCCTGCTAATTCCGTTTGTACAACGGTAGCATGCCTATCTATTGCCCACTTGTGGATGTGCAAGGATCTAGAGTATATTCCACATCCTACACCCTCCTTCCTCTTTGATCCGTCTGTGAAGACGCTGATTGCATCTCCACGGGCGGTCTCCTCCTGTCTCTTTGTGAGTACGGTGTAGGGTTTGTCAAATGCAAACCGGGGAGAAATACTGTCAGTGTGGCAGTGTATATCCACATAACCACATTTGGTTTCATNTATCTCAATTAAAAAATATTTTAGCTGCCACTTATAATAATATGTTTTGATGATTAGTTTGTAAACAAAGTTTAAAATGAATGTCAAGTCAGTCGTATTAAAAGTAAAACATATTTCAGAGTATTTTTCTATAATAAAAGATACCTATTTTATTATTTATTGTTATGATAAAATCCCATACCATTTTAGGCATATAATAAAATTAACAATTAAGATATTTTTTTCATATTATAAAATACTATCAAGCAATTTTAATTCTTTTAAAATGAAGTAATATCAATAACAAAGCATTTTTTAAAAGGCTTCTTATGCAGATTTTTAATAAAATATGAACTAGAAATAGTATGTATTTGCATGAATCCCTTAATACATATGTATAATAAATTTCCATTTGATGTCGATTTAAGAAAATTACTTAAAAAAATTAAACTGAAGGGTATGTATAATTTTCTATACAAATCAATTGTTGCTTAAAACAACACCTCTGGAGTTCTGGAGTTGTGGGGAGGGTAGCAAAGCACTTAGGCCCCATTGGGCCCTTTATACCCCCATTGGGCCCTTTATACTCCCATTAGGACATCAATCCACCTGAGCCGCTAACCAGCCTATTACAATGAAAAAGGTGGTGACATTGCTCAGGGGAATCTTTCTATTGCCATTGAAGGCCAGCGTTCTCCCAACATGGACTCTCTTGTTGACGAGACGGCAGTGCATTCACATAGTACATGCAATAGCGTCTCGTCTTCCTGTTCACAACCCCTACAAAGAGGTGTTTCACATTTCCCCATATTGTAAAGGTGTTTCCTTAGCCAACAGTGTCCAGTTTGAATACCTGTCACTAGGCGAAGATTTGACCTAGACATGGCCAGGTATTTTTTGGCTGTGTCTTTGCTATGATACACTAAAAGCTCCTTAGCGAAATGATAGCTAATCGTTTTATCCCAGCGTTTCATGAATTCTTTGTGGGTGTTTTCCTTCGTGATTCCAGCAAGTGCCGACAACGGAAGCACACTGGAGGGACCGGGTCCAAAAATGATGAGGCCTGATGAGATAGCTTGTCAGCTTCTTTATTGCCATAGCACCTTTACCCAGCATACAGATATGCTGTTGGAGGCCAAGGCCACAACCAGTGCTTGATGGCATTCCCATACTGTCCTAGTCATTATCTTGTGATTACGCAAGGTCAATAGTGCCTGTCTACTATCTGTGTAGATTCTGATAGTTTGACCCGTATTATGCCCGCGGGCGATTTCTTTAGCGGCTATGGTTATGCCTGCTAACTCCGTTTGTACAACGGTAACATGCCTATCTATTGCCCACTTGTGGATGTGCAAGGATCTAGAGTATATTCCACATCCTACACCCTCCTTCCTCTTTGATCCGTCTGTGAAGACGCTGATTGCATCTCCACGGGCGGCCTCCTCCTGTCTCTTTGTAAGTACGGTGTAGGGTTTGTCAAATGCAAACCGGGGAGAAATACTGTCAGTGTGGCAGTGTATATCCACATAACCACATTTGGTTTCATGCCCCAGGTTTTGCCAAAGGTTCTGCGGCACTGCTTATAGGATATGTACGCCTTTTTTAATCTTCTTTCAACATGAAGATTCCATGTTAGCTTCGCATCGAGTGTAACCCCTAGGTATTTCACATCAGATGCAAAGCTTAGCGTAGTGTTTAGGAGAGTTGGTGCCTTTGTTGGCCCCAATTTTCTCTTCCTCGTGAAGAGGACCATTTCCGTCTTCCTGGGGTTCACTGACAGAGCATGGTCCTCACACCGCTTTTCAATAATTCTTAGGGCTGTTTGCATTCTTTGGCAAAGGATCCCTTCGAATTTTCCGCTAATCAGCATAATGAGGTCATCTGCATAGGCGATGGTATAGATGCCTTTCCAGTTGAGGTGGCATATGAGACTGTCTAGAACTAGGTTCCACAGCAGTAGTGATAAAACACCTCCCTGCGGACAGCCCCTTGCAGCAATTCCTCTCGCGAAGGCATCCCCCACACTGATTTGTATAGCTCTTTTTGTGAGCATATTCGATATCCATCTGCAGATGGTGGAAGAAACCCCTCTCTCCATGAGAGCCGAGTTGATTTTGGGAATGGATGTTTTGTCAAACGCCCCTTTTATATCAATGAATACCCCCAGGGTTGACTCTTTGTTGTCCAAAGATTTCTCGATCCTGCCCACCATCTGATGGAGAGCAGTACCGGTAGATCGCCCCGGAGTATATGCGTGTTGGTTAGGGTGTGGCTGTCTATCCATAAGCACACTATCCCTTATGTATCGCTCACACAGCTTTTCCATCATTTTCAATAGAAACGAGGTCAATCTAATAGGTCGATACGCCTTTGGGGAGGTATAATCCAACGTACCTGTTTTGAGANCAAGATACAGAAATCGCAAGGATTTAGATCTGGGGATCTTGCTGCCAAAGCAACTAAACCGCCTCTCCAAATCCAATGATTATGTAAGTATTATTGTATATGTCGGAGATACGAGGTGGACATGGGGATTGGTTTGCTCCATTGTTTTCATCACTACTTTTCTATCAAAATAATAATAACAATAATAATAGTAATAATAGCCGCACGGTTATTTCATCAATTGAATGACGCCGTTGCTTTCCGAGCTTCCAGTTTTGTTCCTTTCACGAGGGCGTTCCCTTATGCATTTCTCTATCCTATCAGTTTACTTTATACCAAACATGACATATAAGGAAGTGTTTACAAAAGTTAGATAATGATGGTCTTTCACGCACAGGCTACAACTAAACACCTGAAGAGATAACAATATTTTAGAAACATAAACAAAACAGCTCTCCAACATTCCATCGACGGTGACGGTTCCTCGAGTGGCTATGAATTCATAAGTGGTTACAAATGTGATGTCGACATATATTTGGAAAAAATTGAATGCAAGGCGTTATATTGAAAGGGTTCTAGCTGCCTTATGATTTTGCTCAAATCGGTATAAAAAAACATCAACTGAATTTGAGGTTATTTTTTGTCGGTAGAGTTTCGGGACGCTCTGTATAGTACCTACAGTAGGATCGTATTCGATGCAAAGTAGAGCAAAAAGTTGTCGGTCTTTTATCGTGTCATCATTTTTAGGAGGCGTAAGATGAACCATTTCAAATTTAAAATGAAATTGAATGTTAAATCTGAAATACCGCTGCATACGCACTGTGTTCTGGTAGTAGCTGTAGTCGCCCAGGTGCATCGAGTGGACGAAGTGGTCAGTTATACGTCAAATTCTAACCTGGCGAGCTTGACCGTAAATCAGAGAGCGCCTCCAAAAAACAAGTAAACAACAGTGTCGCGTACAGAGGTAAAATGTTGTACATATGTGGAATTTAAAAAACAAATTGGATTTATAATAAATTACATTTAAAATAAATAGTTTATGAGAATAAAGGAATTTTTGTAGCAACAAGGGTGCCAGACCTGAACTGATCCCCTCGNCAACACTTTTACTTGCAAGCTTTTTTTATGCTTTTTGGCATTTTTTGGAAGCTATGTTTAATCGGAACATAATAAATCTTTTAACAATATTATTTTTGATCTGATGACAATTTGGTAGATCTAAATTTAAACCAGACATTTCTTTTAAGAAAACTCTTTTAAATTTATGTTCTGTCAAGATACAATCGCAAAACATGTTGTAAAACACTTTCCATCTGCAAGAAGAAACAAAATACCACTTCATTGCAAAAAAGAGTGAATGTTCGCTAAATCTCCTAAGTACGCTAAATTTTGAAATTGTTTTATAAATCGGCGTTTTAGAACTAACAGCGTGTACAGATTTTGTACAAGTTTTTGATGTTTTAACGATACTTTGAGCAATATATCCGCACACATTATAAAGAGAATTTAATTAACTAAAACTAAGATTGTTTACAGGGTGGTTAATTAATTTTTACGTAAATTCACGTTTTTCGCTTATAGCTTTTTTTCGTTTATTTCCACGTGAAAACAGTAAAACACTTTTTTTTCGTCTTAGAAAGACCTACAAAACTAGCTCTCGAGCGTCAAAAAATATTGATTAGATCAAAAGTTATAAACAGAAGAAATTTATTTATGACTTGAATTAAACATTTATAAACTGCTTTATTATTACCAGAACGTTTTGGCATCGCATCCTCTCATTCCTTATCACTGTCTAATAATTCACATGAAAACTGGAATAGGTAAGTTGAATAGTTTACAAGTTATTGCCTTATAAACAAATTAACTAATTATAAGTCTTGGCGATCCCAAGGATCTTCCACAATCGCACTGATTTTTTTTAAGGCAGATTTGATCATAATACATTGAAATCTATCATTGTTTTTAATTTCAAATGTGCAACCTTGAAAATCTTTTTATTTTTTAGCCTTAGTTGCAAAATGAAATATACAACGCAGGAGCGTGATATATATTATTACATATTCGGAAAGCTCATGAAAAGAGCTTTAAGTTAAAAAAAATCGTCAAGATTCGTTGAAAAACAACGGAGTTACAGACTGTCAAATATATTATTTTCAAGTGAATTTCGCTTATTTAATGGCAGGACTATGAATATTTTCTTCGGACTCGCTGTCGTTCGCTTCCCCCACCATTCCGCCGCGCCACGGCTCGCCGAAAATCAAGCGACCCACTGACTTTTGACAATATTTCTTATGCACTTAACATACTTCCACAAATCAAATATTTTTATCTGGGAAAGTACTCGGGTTGCCGGTTATGACAGTATTTTTTTTCGCCGCCACCAAGCTAATTTGTTTAACAATAGGCCGTCAACTTTGACAGTCTGCAACTCCGTTGTTTTTCAACGTTTTTTATCTAAAAGCTCTCTTCATAAGCTTTCCGAATATGTAATAATATATAACCATATCACGCTCGTGCGTCGTATATTTCATTTTGCAACTAAGGCTAAAAAATAAAAAAAATTCCAGCTAGCAAATTTGGAATTAAAAAAGGAAATATAGATTTCAATGTATTATTATGAAATCTACCATGAAAAAAATCAATGCGATTGTGGAAGATCCTCGGGATCGTCTAGACTGATAAATTAGTTAATTTTTTTATAAGGCCACTTGTAAACTATTCAACTTACCGATTCCAGATTTCATGTGAGTTATTAGACAGTGATAAGGAATGAGATGATGCGATGCCAAAACGCAGTTTATAAATGATCTAATCAATATTTTTTGACGCTCGAGGGCTAGTTTTGTAGGTCTTTTGAAGACGAAAAAAAAAGTACTTTACTGTTTTCTCGTGGAAATGAACGGAAAAAAGTTTTAAGCGAAAAACGTGAATTTACGTAAAAATTATACAATTAACCACCCTGTAAACAATCTTCCCCCCATTATTATGACTGTGGAAACTAATATATTATTGTACATAATATTTAGCATCTATAGTGATAAATTCAGCTTGCAGAAACAAAAAGTCGCGAAATGGTAATTTCCCAGCTTATTTTCCTGGACTAATAAGTGGCAAATTTACGTGATTTTTTTCTTAAGCGTAGAAATAAACACTTCGAATTATACGAAATCCGGATTGGAACAACGTCTTAGTGTCGACACTAATCAAAATAAGTTTCAGCTCCATAATTCCTCGGAGAACGAGATGGACCTTCTTTTTCAAGGAGACCAATTTTCCAATTCGCCACGGACATCGCACCAGAACCTTCGCGGGTCCAGCCCAGCGTGCGTTCGTATGTTTACCCGAGTACCACGCAGTATAATAACCAGGATTGGAAACTGGCCAGTACATGTTGTACGCTGCAAATGTTTTACTTTTATCTGCTATATCATTCACATTTATTGTTAATTGAATAAAAAATTGCATTAAATCACACAAATTTTTACAAATAAGAACTATGTTCAGAATCTCTCCTAAAGAATTTCATGAGCTCTATTTTCCTATAACTTTCGCAGTTCATATCACCCAAGCATTGTCCAATCCTATGGTGAAGATCCTGAGGAATTCGAGCTCCTAAAGCTTCCATACACAGGCTCCTAATGTTTCCATACCACATATTCCACGTAGGCTAAAAAAAGCTCCTAAAGCTTCTATTCCAGGGCCCCGAGGGTCAGTCAATTCAGTTACTATAAAAGATTTACAGAAACTCAACTTGTCCAAGTGGAGAAAATTTCATTAAACAATTACGAAAAGTAAATCAAACTGAAGTTCTTGGGGGGCCATTAAAAACAATTTAAGAAGTCGAAATTTCGGCGGAGATATATAATCAGCGAAGAAGGCGATTAAAAAAGTAATTAAATATGGAGCAGATTACTCGACAAAAGCGGGGCGACAGATTTTTTAATTTCATTAAGGGCCATCCAAGAAAATGAAAAATTACCGATGCCGAGCAATCAGTCCTTAAATAATTTAGCACGAAAGGGTGGATTTACTACGGATTATAAAATACCGGTAATTAAAAAACTTGGGCCGATTGTTCGGCTGATCGGAAAACCCATTAATTCTAACTCTTTTTGTGCCGGAAAATGAGAAATTCTTACATCCCGAAGATTAAATATCGACTTCGTTACACTGAAAAAAGAGTGTGTTTTTAAATAACTGAACTCGCCAAATATTAACTTACTGTATGCAGACGATATACGTACCTTGGAAAAACTTTGATGATGATGAATTTTGTCTCACAGAGCAAAAAAGGGCGTTGACATTTATAAAGAAAATCACATATATTTAAATACCTCTTAAAATGCTCGACGTAGTTTAATTAAACTTGTAGTAATTATGGGCAAAAATTTGCCGAGTTCTTGCACAAATCTATCAATGTGGTGGAGGTATTGAAAAATTCGTTAGAACCTTAGAATTTCGAAGCCACTGAATATTTTTGAAATTTCATTTAATTTGGGTTAGTATTTCTGAGGAAAAGATATCTTTCATTTTACTCCAAAAACGAACCATTTCTCATAAAACATTCTTGAATAAATTGAAAATAACCAAATACTATTCATGTCACAAATAAAATGTATACAGGGTAATTAACAAACGGTGATCAAAAATGAAACTTCGTATTCTTTGGTAAAGCGAGTCTTTCGTATAAAGTTTTTATCTAGGACGCTTCTTTAAAAAGATACAGGGTGTTAAACTTGAAAAATATTTTTAATTTTTTTAAATAGTTTGAAAACTAGTAAGTGAAATAGTTTGAAATTGGGCAGATATATACAGTACGCGCCTAAAGTATGGAATAAATTCAGTAAAAACGAAACAAATTTTTTTTGGGTAAAATCCTGGAACAGGTCGACTTTTAATTTAAAAAATACATATTTTAGCATAAAAGGCGATTTTCAACCGTCATTTGTTTTCGAGTTATGACGTCATTGACATTTTTGTTCGAGATTTTCTGGACAATTGTTTTCCTAGGAGGTGGATCGGCAGATGAGGACCGATAGAATGGCCAGCGAGATCCCCAGATCTTACACCACATAATTTAGAAGAGCTCCAAAACTGTATTATAGATGAAATACACAGAGTTACCCCAGAAATAATTCATAATGTGCAAGAAGAATTTCTACACAGACTTGCATATTCTCAAGATATCGGTGGGTGGCAATTCGAACACTTAATTTAGGTAGAAAACTTAATGAATTGTATTTGTTTGACATAGGAATTGTTATTTTTTTAATGAATAAAATTTACGTTTTCTAACATTCAATCGCCATTTACTCGAAAACTTTCCTATGTAAGATTTTACATAGGACATTTACATTTTAATACTGTCGGATCGACAATGAAACGATATTTCAGAATCAAGAAAAAAAATAGGGGGTTGCTATTTAAAAAAATGTCGATGACGTCATAACTCGAAAACAAATGACGGTTGAAAATCGCCTTTTATGCTAAAATATGTATTTTTTAAATTAAAAATCGACCTATTCAAGGATTTTTGCCAAAAAAAATTGTTTCGTTTTTACTGAATTTATTCCATACTTTAGGCGCGTACTGTATATGTAGGCATTGTCTAAAATCTGAGGCAGTTTCCTAAAATTTAGATGCTCCAGTGGCGAAGATACAGGGTTTGGGTGGCATATTTTTCTAAATAAAATAGTACGTCACTGCTTTACGATAACAATCATGATATTTTCACATGGCTTTTAATTTTCTACAAATTGTAGAGTAAAACATGAAAACACACTTCGATATTCGAATAAAAAAAATAAAAACCTACAGCATGAAACTTTTTTTATTTTAGTGTATAGTTTTTTAGTAGTAGTTTTTGATGAAAAAATTCCGAAAATTTGTCGATTTTGTCACTTTTTTCACATTAAATTGTAAATATCTCGGAAACAAAGCATTTTTAGAATTTTTGTCAAAGAACAAAAAGTGTTTATTTTGGTCCATTTTACAAACATAAACTATTTTTAAAGCTATTCGGTGAGTAATTTTTTTTTACAACTTTTTTGTTTATGTAGTAAATCGCAAATCTAGTAGATATAGACATACTGTATAGTAGGTACCTAGTTAAGTTAAACCAAGGATTAGAGAAACAGGCGATGGTATAGTTCGCTGAGAAAGAAGCCGTTCCCACGGACTTGGATTAAAGGCGCGGCATCGTAAAGTAGTTCGGTGTGATTTAAAATAAACAAATCTCCAAAGTTACGGGNCAAATATACAAATAATGTTGTAATTTCTAGGGTTTGTAAACAAAGTTAATCTTCCCGGAGTGACGTATTACAAGAACCTAATCAAAGAACTAAAAGACAACGGCATCGAGCCTCTGATCACCATGTACCACTGGGATCTTCCGCAACCTTTGCAGGACTTAGGAGGATGGACAAGCGAGGTCGTAGTAGAAGCTTTCGCTGAATACGCTAGACTAAATTTCGAACTCTTTGGAGACAACGTAAAATACTGGCTGACATTTAACGAACCTAAACAAACTTGTCTATTAGGTTATGGTCAAGGCATGTTTGCCCCAGGAATTGCATCGCCAGGAATAGGAGAATATATATGTACTCATCATGTAATCGAGGCCCATGCTAGGGCTTGGCATATATATGACCAAGAATTTAGAACTACACAGAATGGTACATATTACTTAATTGCATTGAGATAGGACAATATAGTTAGTTTCATTTATTTCGATATTTTCAACACATTATATCTTGGGGCAAACGATTAGGAAATGTTTATTAGTTTTTTTCTCTGTAAGGAACAGTTTCAAAAGCTACATGTAGAAGAGTCATGAAAACAATGAATTTATAGGTTTTAATTTTTCATTATGTAGGTAGTTTTTAATTTTCATATTAACTGAAAAAATATAATATCATAATAATATAGACAAATAACAGAAGACAAAACAATTATAATGATACAACTATGTATTTAGATGAATGTAATAATTAAATGGAATTCTTTCATTCAATAGAAACGATGAGGAATTCTTATTCACTAAAAGAAGTTTTAATTTAGCCTATAGTTTGTAATTACGTAACTTTATTATTTCTTTTTTGTCATTAATAAATTTGGTATTTTTAAAATACAATAATTATTATTTTCAGGACAAGTATCAATCACTATTGATACTAGCTGGTTTGAACCTGCTACCGACAGTGAAGAAGATGCCGCTGCTGCTGAAAGATCATTACAATTCACAGTAAGTTCAAGTAATTACATGATTATACAAATTACAAATTTAATATTTGTTTTTTTTTTGGGATAACTTTATCATAAAAGCATATGATTCAAAAAATCAAAAAGAAAAATAGCTTTGAAGAAATACTAACCATATTTACAAAAAAAAAGTAGAAACATATTGCCTACTTGCTGGAATATAGAGGGAACGTACGTCGGATTCATATCCGGCACGTCACAGTAAATATTCGATGTTGTCATCTGCCACATTAACATGAAAGCGAGCTCACCGAATTGAAGAATTACGCACATTCACAAAAACGTGATGCAGTCGAGAGTAATAATTCTTCACCATTATTGACTTCACAGTCACAATTTTTTGAAATATCCCCAGGAATGGTCCAAATTATTGAAGTTAGGAAAACAACCTATTAGAAAATCCATTAATGCTTCGTTTAAATACAAATTTGTATACACCGAACAACTTTATTAGGTGTACATATCATCTTGTTTAATACACGTGCACTTAGTTGAATCAACTTCCATCAAATTCATAGTTTTCTCCTCGGCATACGTATCTTTGATGTTTTAAATCTTGTGAAACTTAGTGCAGAGGAAATGGAAAATTAAGGCAAATTTTTAGCAATGACTTATCTTCCGTTAAAAATAAATTTTCCAGTTTTTCCATATAGAGAAATTCAAAAAGCCCATGTTAAAAATACATTTCTTCAGTCGTTTTCAAAATTTAGTTGATTTTCCGAAAATGGCCCATTTATTTATAACTTATTCAGTGCTTCAGTGTTTATCCTAGATTTATAAAAAAATTAGTGTATGTCCAGCCACAAACAAGCGAAATTTTTTACTGAATTCAATCTGACAAATCGAGTCACCAATGAAAAAATAAGGCTCGTAATATTAAAGCAACTCATCCTTAGAAAAATCAGTTATTGGAAAATTATCCCTCAGTTTTGAAGTAACTGGTTCATTTGGCCCAGTTCCTCTGATCCTTTGGAAAAGGTTTAAGAATTCGTTATTTTAAACAGTAATGTATGCTTTACCAGGGAGGGGGAAAAGGAGTAATTGCAACTGTAACAGTTGGAATGCAATTGGTTATCTATTTTCATATAAGAAATGTCTGTTCAGAATGGATTTAAAGAAATTAATCTTTAGTGGAAGTAATTTTAGCCACATCGTTTTATTCAAGGAACTGAGTATTAATGAACTCAAAGATTTATAACAAATGGAACACTTTTTTAATTTGTATTTCTTTTAATCTGTTTACTAGGGACTGCACATAGTGTAGGTACTAATATTAATACTTCAGGGGTACTTGCGGAATGGATCAAGTCCGGTTATTTAAGTAGTTGATAAAGATCAAATTGAACTTGATTTTCAACTAAAGCTTGTTCAAATGTTCAGACGGCGTCAGCTTGTTCTGGGAGGATAAAAAACCTTTAAACAATCTGCATGGTCGCTCAGTGACTAATTCACTTTTATCAAATTAAAGATTTTAAATATCTGCAATATGCCTTAATCGATCAAATATCTTTTTAGTATGGATGGTACGCAAATGCCATTTACAATAGCGACTACCCAGAAATAATGAAGACCCGCATTGCAGAACGTAGTTTAGCTGAAGGCTTCAACCAGTCCCGTCTTCCAGCATTCACCGACGAAGAAATCTCCTATATTAGCGGCACTTTCGATTTCATGGGTGTCAATATATATACTTCGTTCATAGCAGAAGCTATGGACGAAGTACCAATCGGAGAACCAAATTACAATTACGATTTAGGTGTTAAAAGCTACCAATTAGATGATTGGGAGTCATGCGCAGCTTCTTGGTTGAAGGTATTTTTTTTAATAATGAATTACAAAAATTAATCAGTAAACCGATTACTTTTTTACATGAAATAGGTAGATATAGTTAACAACTAATTCACTTTCTTATTACAATGTAGTACAAAAAAGGTAGATTTATTAATTAGAACTAAATATAAATATTAATCACTTAATCATTGATAAATTCAACAACAAATATTTTAGTATAAAATTGCTCAAATCATCCACATCCTTATCCTTTGACTTATACCAATTCAAAAGTTCTCACAGCTATAAAATGCAATTTGTATGTAATATTATCAAACTTTATTATAACATTTATTAATATTTTTGTAATTCTAATAAAATATTTTTATTTATAAATCTAGGTTACCCCATGGGGAATGAGAAAAATTTTAAACTGGTTGAAGAAGACATACAACAATCCAAAAATTATAATCACAGAAAATGGTATCGCAGATGACGGTTCCACCTTAGAAGATGATCAGAGAGTCCGTTACTACAGGGTAATATATTTATTGTGTATGTCTTGCTTTTACTTAATAATACTAATTCGTTGAAAGTCGGTATTTTGCCAAACTCTTCTTCTCTAAAATGTACTAAACAAAATATTTCTTTTTTTCTTTCTTTCTTTTCTTTTGAATTTATTTAATCGACACTGATCAATTGTAGGATTATCTCAGCAATGTAAGAAGTGCTATGGAAGATGGAGTGAATGTAATTGGCTACACTGCATGGAGTCTTATGGATAACTTCGAATGGCTTGGGGGTTATACGTAAGTTGCTTGAAACATAACAAGTACAAATAATTCAAAACCGCACATAGTGTCTATAATATATAAACATTACAGACATAATAATCATTAAAAATGTTTTAAATCGACTAATGTTCGAATATTTCTATCAGTACACCCAAAACTATATTTTTATAATGCACTATTCTCTCCGAATATTACATTTCTCAATATATTAAATTTAAAAAATAAAATGCCATTTATTTTATAAAACGGTTGTATAAAATTTTAATCCAATATTTTTTATTCTAATTTCCTAAATCAACAATGTGTAAATAATATTTTACCTAATATAACTCATTCTTTGTTTCAGGCAAAAATTCGGTCTCTTCCAAGTAGACTTTGACAACATTAATAGGACTAGAACGCCTAAATCATCTGTGGCTTACTACAAGAAAGTTGTTGAGACCCATTGTTTAGTAGACACTTGTGAGGCATAAACAAATGTTTAAATATCTTGTTTTATAGTTATTTTCAAATGAAACGAAATAAATCACAATATTTTTTTAATTACAAAAATTCCTGCAATTATTTTATTTATTTATTTATTTTACAGTTTTGGGAATACTACAGCATTATAAAAGATATACCTTTAAATGTGCTTAGCAACCTTTCAACGTATGAAATCAAAGTAAAATTAAAATTTTAATTAATTTGATTAATATGTGCAAAAAATTTATAAATATTCAAAGTATAATTTGACCGCGGAAAATATGTTTCTATTATAATATATCTAATTATAATAAAATTTTCACTAATAATATCACTAGTGATTAAATTGTATCCGGAAATATTTTCGAGGACACAAATATTTTAAAAATTATCCCAAATCGAAGAATGCTATATTCTATTGGCTACAAAATAGAGTTGAGAAATTTGCAGTGTAATTTTGTCTAGGATACCCACCAAGAGAAAAATATGCGGGTATTGTTTTCTTTGTCATGGTAACGTTTTAAAATTATTATTTTAATCATATGATGTTTCATTTGATTGGCTATAAAATGTAGCGTAAAAGTTTCATAATACTTTTTGACTCTATTTTAAAGGAATTGCGTTAATTCAAACAAATTCTAAAATTATTTGGTTTAATTTGAATAGATTTATTAAAAAAAAATTAAAATTGTTTAAATTAGCTAAATACCCATAAAATATAGTAAAAGATACAAGAGCTAATAGTTACAGAAATAAGTTTAGTATACAGGGCAAAATATAATAAAAACGAAAAATAAAATTTCCAAAGATTTGCAAGGAGTACTTATATTTTTTGCAAATGAATTTGATAGTTAAAAAATTGTAATGTGCACGTGACAATTATTTAATATCAGAACCAAAGAGCAGAGATAAAAGTAAAGATTTTCGTTTCAAAATAAAATATCAGATAACATGAAGTAGCATAAACATTAAATGAAGTAAAGCACCAATTTGTTCTATCTATATAAAGATTCTGGAATATTTTAAAATAAAACTTAAACATTATGTAGTTAAAAGTTTTCATTTGTATTTGGATTCTAACACTGAGGTAAGTCGAAGCAAATATTTTTAAATGTGCTAAATTTGTAGTAAGAAATAACTGACATTCTTTACACATATATTTTGCATACTTACGTACCGAATAACGTACCTATAAGGAAATGCATACGTTGTGTAACAGAAATTAGGAATGATGACTGCGGAACAAAAATGAATCGTTTTGGTTAAAATGCCAAGATGGGTCGATTTTAATATACATAATTTTTTTTTTAATTTTTCGTTTTTAGTTGCTCCTGACGCCATAACGTTAGGATATAATTTTTTTAACGACAACCCTCCTTTCATGATATTTCGTTAGTGAAATGTAATACCTACATTTTAAAAATTATCAACTAATTTCTCCCATTTTTTTTCTATAATTAATAAGAATATGAGTTTAAAATGTATTTTATTTTTATTAACGATTATATTATAAATAAGGTGATAACAATAATTAACGTTTAAATTGAGCAACATTTATCCTAAATTATAAACAAATCCATTTTGTAAACAGAGTGCCTCGAACAATTTTGAGGCACTCTGTGTCAATACACCCATGCTGACGACATTTGCGCAGTAAATTGGTTATTCCAAAATGCCCCATGAAATGAAAATATGGGATTCAGTGATCTAAGAGGCCATGATAGCAGCCTCTCTCAATTCACCTTTCAGGGAATGATTCAATTAGAAATTTGCTCGTAGTATTCTGGTTATTACTAGTAGTAGTGTGCTGAACGGAAAGTTCCCTGAGAAACGGACTGGAAGAGATAGACCCATATCGTGACCTTGACATCTAGATTTGAATCCCGTGCCTTCATTTTCTAAGACTATTGGAAGAACCAGTTTAGAGCGTAGATAGTCAAGTAGATGCCAGATCGTATGCCACTGTTATAACGTTATTAGATGCAAATATGCTAAAGAGGATTTGTAGCTTATATGATCGGTTCTGTTAATGTTTACCTTTACATAAGGGAGACTTATTTAAACACACCTTGTGGCTTTGCGAACAGTATTTTTCCAAGATTATAGTTTTTTGTTAATAACCCACTAAGAAAGAACAAAGGAAAAATTTTACACTGTTTGTGGTATCTTAGCCTCCTGAATCAAGTTGTAAAAGCATGCGTGTCACTTTTGAAAAACCTTGCATTCCTAACAATTTTAGAAACAATTTGCCTTCGCTCTAATAACATTATTTTAAATATTGTTCATAGTCCAAAATGTATTCAAAAACTCTACCTTTAAAATATAATAAAACAAATCAATGGGCATTAAGTCGACCATCCGATTCTAAAAGACATCATTGTACCTATTCTCGAATAAACACTGTGTAATGTAACGATGTACCATCCTATTGAACCCGTAGATGTTCATTGGAATGTACACAGTGTTCAGCTTATAGGTACTGCCAAACAGCAAATCTTGCCTAATTTGAACATTTATTACCATTATTGTCTTCCTGAACACGAGATGTTTTCTTAGGAAAAATTGCATCAGTTTCTAAACAGGAAACTACATGCACCACTTACTGGATGTCACCGTACCCAGAAAACCTTTATCGAATTCTTAAGAAAAAATAGAGGATTACCATTAAAACAGTTATCAAGAACCCAAAAGCGTAAAATTTATCAAATATCTTTGTTCTACATTCAATATAAATATATAATATTTAATATTTATATAATTTTTGTTACATAGTAAATATTTCAATAAAAAGGTCTTTGTTCTCTACTTTACGATTTATTATAGTTTAGCTCAGGATGATGTAAATAACAAATCGTTTCCTGAAGGCTTCTTGTTTGGAGCAGCTACCTCCACATATCAAGTTGAAGGAAAATTTATTTTTTTCATATTTATCATCTAACTAACCAGGTTCGTTAAAATTTAATATATCATATATCAACTTTATTTGAATTAAGCATATTTGAAAAATTTAAATTCTTTATTTTTGTTACCAGACCTGGACAATATATACTTCACAAACAAACAATATTATTCGTTTCAAAATATAGAAACTTACCTTTATATCGGAGAGTGGCACAATCTAAGTACCATTAGAGGAAATTAATTTTTGGTATGCCCTATAAACCAATGAAAGACAGGATACTCCTGAAGTCAGAACAGTACCGGGAAAATTCACTCTGTATATTCTTCTACTATTTTCTATACTTCATACTGAATATATATGAACAAGTGAGGAAAAGGATGCATTTAATTTTTTTCACTATTTATAATTATTTTTCCACGTTTTTCAATCAGGTTTTCAATATTATTCTGCAAAAAAAAACAATTATAACCAACATTTCAATACTTAAAATCAGTATTAATAGTACCACAACTTTCTACTGTACTTTTGCTGGTCCATAAAGAAATTTTTTTATTCACCTTTCGTATCGAAAATGCTTTTCCTGCATATTTGCACAAAACAGTTGAAAAACTTGTACTTAGTGTAGATAAAATTTAAAATGTGTTATTTCTACGTCACTGCAGAATCAGGCATTTAAAACCTTTTCCTCAAAGACGGAAAATAATTACAAGTTTTATTTAATAAATTTTCAATAACAATTTTAGAATCAGATTTACTAAATATATTATTTATTTACATTATAGGACATCTAATTTTAACATTTGGATCTATACTTTTTTAATTTTGTGTTAAAATTACACTAAGAAGTCATGATATTAGTAAAGACCGAAAATACAAAAAAAAAATACCTTCAACTGTTCTCATTGCCAAAACAGACAATAAAGGAGAGTGAGTAAAAAATCAGTTTATCATTGGTTCATATACTTTCAACATGCTATTTGAAATAATAGAGATAACTTTTCAAATGCAGAAAGTGCTCGTTAAAGCAAGGTCTTATAATTTTACAATGTGTAGAAAATTGCAGTAAAAAAGCGTATAATTAATAAAGAATGGGAAAACGAAAATGTTAGCTCAAATTATTCTCATACTGAAAAGCTGATTAAAAGTTTGTGAAGAAAAAATAAGAAAATCTCATATAAAAAATATATACGGTGAACTTTTCGGAGAGCACACAAAAATATAGAAATTTTCATGAGACTATTGGCCTTCAAAGTAAATAATAAATATTTATCTTGTCTGAAGTTATTTATTTATGGTATAGTTTTCGTTTTATTGTTTTTATTTTTTGGGTATTTTGTCACATGTGGCAAAAAATAGAGTAAATATTTATGATAATTAGAGAATCACCCTGTATATTCACAAATATTGGTCCAATATTTAAGCGATCATACCGCACTGACGCGTTGCCCTGTTCGTTACAGATGTATAGTGTATCATGAAATGCCCTGTATATTTCATATATTTAATAAAATTCTACTTTCCTCCTGTTAGAGGTGGATGGAATGAAGATGGAAAAGGTGAAAGCATTTGGGACTATTTAATCCATACGCGTCCCATCTTCATAGCCAATAATGACACAGCTGATATAGCATGCGATTCTTACCATAAGTATAAGGAAGATGTAGCCTTGTTGAAGCACCTTGGTGTTAATCATTATCGGTTTTCAATCTCCTGGCCAAGAATTTTACCTACTGGTTAATATTTGGTATATAGATGTCTGTAAAAAATGTATTCTGCAAAAGTAGGTAACAGCAGAAAGTAGTGGCGGCTCGAGGTTGGTTTGTTGAGGGAGACTAAATATAGATACTGACTTTTTTTAGTTAGTAAATATACTTTTTTACAAGCAGCTTAAAATATAGCTTAAGATAAAATCAATAAATAAGAAAGAAAAAAAAATTTTCATTATTAGGTACAAGATGAAACTTACAAAATTACAATAATGCATAAATAAAACGAAACGAGAATTAATAGTTTAAATAAAATAATTAATCGAATTGACAAAACTCCATGGGAATAAAAATTATTTCAATTTTCCGATGTTTCGTTTATCGAAAATTAAAAAGTTACCTATAGAAGAATCACAGAGAAGCTTAGCCTCCGCCATATACAAAGTTGATTTATTAAAGAAGCATGGTCCATGTTGTTGATAGAAACATAAAATACTTAGGTTTAAAAAATAAGATCAATTTTTTAAATATTTTGAAGAGGCTTAGCTTCCTTGTTTCCCCTGAAAAACCGCCACTGGCAAAAAGAAGTCATATAAATCAGCTAATAAAGTTTTGTTTTTAAATTTTTAATCTATGAGGATTATCCTTTAAAATTAATCACGATCAAAATAAAGAGACCATGTACCTTTCACGTTTATAAATAAACGAAGATAAAAGACATCAGCTGATCCACATACTGATTTATATTATCAGATCATGCTACTATTGTTTTCCTTTTAACGACAATAAGTATTAATCTATCTCTTAAGTGTAGGCTTCTTTAGATTTGTAGATTTGCTATTGAGTTTACAAAAAACAACTTCTAGTTGGTCCTTTTTATGAGGGTTTATTAACATTTTTGATAGCAACCATATTTTTTAATACTAAAATTGCAGTTTACATCACTTCTAGGCAGAAAATTTGATAATTTATTTTGTAATATTTAGTAAATAGTAACGAAACTACAATTTCTAGGGTTCACAAACAAAATTAACCTTGCTGGCATCGCTTATTACAAAAACTTAATTAAAGAACTAAAAGACAACGACATCGAACCCCTAATAACTCTATATCACTGGGATCTACCTCAACCATTACAGGATATCGGCGGTTGGCCTAGTGACTTCATAATAGATGCTTACGCTGACTACGCGCCATTATTCCATGGCTAGAAATTGGCCTCAATGATTTGGTATCGAGGGGGATTATCCCTCTTTATCCTGCCTCATCTCGTGTAGGCCTGGACAGCCTTCGTAGATGGGCTCCATCCGTCGTCTACCCCGACCGCAAATGCGGCCGGTGTAGGCGCTTTGTGGGACCTCCTTTTGTCCTGGCTGGGCACGCTGACTATGCAAGGCTATGCTTCGAGCTATTCGGTTGACTTTTAACGAACCCAAGCAGTCTTGTTTAGCCGGGTATGGCACAGGTGGGGCTGCACCGGCTATTACCATGCCGGGAATAGCAGATTACTTGTGCGCCCATAATATCCTCAAAGCACATGCCAAAGCCTGGCATATTTATGATGAAGAATTTAGACCTACCCAGCAAGGTTTTAGCGCTGGTTTTTGAGGTACAAATTGTTAAAATTGCAAAAAAATATTACATTTATCCAAAACATCTCTAAATATATTTACTATACGTTGATAGACGAGATTTGTATTGGTAATACAGACACATGAAGAGGTGACCTGTTCCGAGGATGAGACCCTTACCAATCTATGTATTTTGATTCTTAGAAACCAAAACTGGGATTTGCTGTAGCTTCTAGTTTTTTTTAATTGCCAAAAATCACCCTAAACCTAACAAAACTATCAAACCTCTAGATACAGTAAGTTTATCTTTGGGCGCTAGAAACGATTTGACGCGTCTTATTCCCATCTTATACAGTACAATCTAGTCACACAATGTGCGAAGAATCAGTCCCATAACCCTGCATTTCTTGATAGACTCCAGAAAACCCCCCCTCAAAATTTGCTACAAATTTGCATTCAGAAGCTCTGTCTTTGGATGTTATCCTATAAAGGACTGTGAATGAGTCGAGAAAATTGTCTCAATTATAAAACTATACCTACAGTGGTTTTTAGTGATTCTTTTTTCTTCTGTAGCGCTCTCTTCAATCTTAGAACGAGCTATGTAGAAGATTTTTTCTTTTTTTGCTTTTGTACTATTTTTCCATCCAATAATCCAATAATACACAGCCCCACAAAAAAATTAAAGTTGTGATCTGGATGACTGACCATGGTATTCCCATGTATTTTGCGACGCTGAATCTGAATCCGAGGTCAAAAAAATTCGTATACCCCTTAAATTTTTGTGTAGAGCCGAAAACTTCCCTTAAAGGTAAAGTTATGAATATCAATATCATTGTGGAAAGGAGTACGAATGGGCACTTTGCCACCCTTGTGCTCTCATTTAGTATTGCCAAGGGCTCCTTCGAAGGGGGTTGGTACCCCCTCTACTTCTTCCGGACATAGATCTGCGCCATGAAAGCTGCTAGCTTACAAGCTCTTGAGAATGCAATGAAGACATAGTGGAGGGTTAACACAGCCAAACAAACCCCCTAGAGTTGTGAACTACCCTCTGCTGGATGAGGTGGAAGAAGATGTGGGAGAGCAAATTTTTCTTGTTTTTACTGAGAAATTGTTGCAGTGCACTGAACAGAACAGCCTTAACTGCTTTTAATACCAGAAATATGTACTCTGGAGTTTTTCAATCTGAGATACTTAAGGGAAATCTGCCAACAGTATTGAGTTTGCACAACAAAACCTATCCTTAAAGCAGGTAAAGAACATCCCTCGGTGAGTGGGAAACAGGAAGGAGCAGAAGGATCTGGGAAGATCAATTTTTTTCAGTGCGAAATTTGTTGAACATACACCTTCTGCTATCCCTTCTTCAACCCTCGAATTTTTGCTCCGCCTTGTCTGTCTTAACCTTATACCCAACCTCTGCGTTCTATAATTTAGTTGAACACACACTTTTTCTAACACTTACCTTCAAAATTCAACGTAAGAAATAACTACAAAGAGTTGACAAAACAGACAAAAATAGTGTAACGTAAGAAATAACAACAAAGAGTCAACAAAATAAAAGAAGAACAAAACAGGTAGTTTCCACCCCTTAGACGGGTACGGGCAAAGCAGTTGAAGGCTGTTCTACTCGGTGCACTTCGACCATTGCGCAGTAAAAACAAGAATAATTTGATCTCTCACATCTTCCTCCACTCCGTCCAGCAGAAGGTGGTTTTCCCCCTCTAGGGGGTTGGTTCTTTGTCTGCGTTCACACTTCACCATGTCTCCTTTGCATTCTCAAGAGCTTATAAGATACAATCTTTCATTACGCAGATCTATGTCCGGAAGTTTATAGAAGTAGAAGGGGTGTAGAAGGCATACCAACCCCTTCCAGGAAAGTCCTTGGCGATAGATGAGCGCAGGAGGGTTGCAAAGTGCCCATTCGTAGTAGTAGTAGTAAAGGGGCGATCTCAGCCTGGCAATTAGGCCACAAGTGGGCCCTTTTTGCCTACCCCACCGTCCCATCACCTAACCACTCTCTGCCTCTGACCCTCCTCGAACCTACCCGACGCCCTAATGAACGCCAGGATTTTGGTCCATGGAAGGTCTCTCACCTCAACCCCTTGCAGCTCTGCAGCACCAAAGACTTTATGTCTTATTCTCCCAAAGGCTGCACACTGTCCCAGAAGGTGGACAGGGGTGTCCTCCCCTTCGCCACATTTCGGGCATAGAGGGTCCTCCTCAATTCCTATTAAGCTTAAATGCCTCCTAAGTCTGCAGTGGCCTGTCAGAATCCCCACCATTTGGTTTAGGGCTCTTCGACTGAGGCTCAGCAGCCATCTTGTCTTGGATTTGCTAGGTCCATGTATAAAACTATGGGCCTGCCTGCATCCTCTATTTCTCCTCCAATCCAGACTTAAAGTTTGATAGGCCCACTTATTGAGGGCCCCATTAATGCTGCCTCGAGTGATACCTAAGATTGGTTCAGGTCCCTGTCCAGGTCCCCTGGACCCAAGACGAGCTAATTGATCCGCCCTCTCGTTACCAGGGATGCCCCTATGGCCTGGGACCCAAACCAACTCTACTTCTTTTGGTCTGGCCAATGACTCTAGAGCGTCTCCACATACTTGGACAAGAGCAGACCTAGTCCTTGGGGAGCTAACCGCTCTGAGCGCGGCCTGACTGTCGGAGCAGATAAAAATCTTCTCCTCTGCACAATTCCTCCTCCTTGCTTGCTACCATCAAAATAGCAAAAACCTCAGCCTGGAAGACTGTAGCATACATAACCAGTGAAAAGCTTTCCTGGATGTCGCTGCCTTCCAGATAAATTCCTGCTCCTGAAAACTCGTCTTCTACCCGAGATCCATCAGTATAGCACACTAGGGATCCCGGGGAATTCATACTAATTTCCGTAATAATATTGATATTCATAACTTACCCCTATTTAAGGGATGTTTTTGGCTCTACAAAAAAATTTAAGGGGTATACGAATTTTTTGACCTCGGATTCGAATTCAGCTTCGAAAAATACATAGGAATACCATGGTCAGTCAACCATATCACGACTTTTATTTCTTTTGTGGGGCTGTGCAATCTACCATCATGTTTTCATGATTGTAGATGGTTGATAGTAATCGATTTTCTCGAGCAGTGTTAGAAGACCTGATCAGAGGTATTTGAATATATGCGATATTTTTTAAACTCCAATATTATTTAACCAGTGGGTTTAGACCTTTGATTAATTAAGGTTTTTCGCCTAAAATAATCTAAGAAACACTTTGCTGAAGTTGTGACTGAACGAACAGCCCGTATGTGTTTTTATTTAAAAGTTCTCTTTTGGTTTCAAAATTATCATCATTAAATTCAACGTACCTATTAATTTCTATCAACTTCATTTTATTCTTCGTTGTAGAACTAGAATCCAGAACATTCTTAGCCACAGTGTCATTTTATCTATATTCCTATTATTACAGTATCTAATCAACTCGGAAATATTGTCCGACTGCATTCGGTAACTCTGAAATTATATGTACTTTTCCCGCTACCAATCTAAACCAAAAGGTTTTTGGAGAAATCTTCAATGATAGGGAAATGTTAATGTTTTAGGAAGAATTAGTATTACATTAGACACAGCATGGTATGAACCTGAATCAAATAATACTGAAGACGAAATTGCTGCTGAAAGAAAAATTCAGTTTGAGGTAACTGTGAAAAAATAGTAGAAACATGTTTGTACAGTAAATAAACACAAGAAAATCTAAAAAATCTTTAGCCTATGCAGAAAAACGTTGGAGCGAAACCAAAAATATATTTTTCCTTTTCTATAGTTGGTAAATGCCATAAAACTTTTTATTTTATGTTTCTCTTACAATTAGACATTCTGAAGATTATTAAAATCTGTAAATACTCCACATTTAAATCAGAAGATCGTGCTAAACAGATAACTAAATATTTTGTAGTTTGGTAGGTTTGCTAATGCAATATTCAACGGCGACTACCCTGAGGAAATGAGAACACGTATAGCGGAACGCAGTGCAAAGCAAGGTTTTGCAGAAACCCGTCTTCTTCCTTTTACAGATGAGGAGGTAGCGTACATTTATGGAACTCATGATTTCTTAGGCCTCAATAATTACACTGCAGTTATGGTTCAATCTATTCCAGATGTTAACATCGGAGAACCAAGTTTTTATAACGACATAGGAGTCCATGAGTACCAGCCGGATGACTGGGAAGGGTGTTCCGTTAACTGGCTTAAGGTATTTTTTGAATTTCATCATTTTTTTTCATTTATTCATATACCTACGTATAATGTGAATAAAAAATTGAATAACAAGTAAAAGTAGAGAAATTATTACTTTATTTGGTATTGTGAATTATTATTTATTTGTGGTTCACTATAAGACATGACAAGTCGTTTTAAATTTTAGGAGTAAAAGTAGACTTAATTATAAAACTGAAAAAGAGGAAATGATAGATCGATTTTTGTTTGCGCTGAATAGTACTCTGAAATTTTGAAATGTAAATAAATATCTATATCTATTTAAATCGTGAACCAAATAAAAACATATCTTTATAAATGTGTAAATACTGTAAATAATAATATTCAATAATAATTCAAAATTTTAATTCATTTATTACATAATTTATTTATTATTTCATAGACCTATTATTTGGTAACAAATACAAATCAACCTACCACTTTTGCGATGTATAGTTTCAGAATTAAGTATACTTTATGCTCCAAAATTTCAACATAACTATGCGAAACATTTTGCATACTGCATTTTATGATAGAATTATAGAAGGTATTAAAACTAGTTTTAAAAAACTATAAAAATATTAAAAATATTTTACTTATTTTAATGTCCTGTATCTGATAACTGATTAATTTATTTAAAACATTTAAAGGATATGTTCAAGATGTTTTTTAAATAAAATTTTCATTATGGAAATACTTATAATTAGAATCTGTTTTAATAAAAAAATTCACATTTTCAGTCTCATAATCTCCACTTAATATTAAATTTAATACAAATATTGCTCTATCGCCTTCCCTACAAAAATTGGGTGATTTTTTTTTGATGTGCCTGATCTAAAATAATAATGAATTAAAGCATTTTGTAACTACTAGTAGTTATAATTCAAACAGAAAAATATAATTTTCATATTTTTATTGTGAAGATTACGCCATGGGGTATAAGAAAGCTGTTAAACTGGTTAAAGCAAGCTTACCATAATCCAGAAATGGTGTCGCAGAAAATGGCTCTTCCTTGAATGATACTATTAGAAGTAACTATTATAGGGTAAGTTTTGCAATATCGAGAATAGTTATTAGCTAAAATTTCGTTAAAATATGATAAATATGAAAATGAACAATTTCCTGTTTACCATTCCTGTTACGAAAATAATCTTACAGATATTTTTCAACAAAACTGCATAAACCTACCTTTTCTTTCAGAACGTTTTAATTATTTGTAATTAAAAATTAAGTTAAGTTTTTACGTTGTTGATTATTTTATTAAATACCTGTTTTGATTATATGCTCACTGCAATCCATAAAATTTATGCGTTATTTTGGGAGCGCATTATAGAATCATAGGTATAGAATGCTGAACAGTTGTATTAAAAACTTCTATATTGCTCGTTTTTCCTTACGTACCTATGTGAGGGCATCTGCAGATCTTTTACTGATTTTATTACAATCTTCTTTTTTTTATCTTTGAAAGAACAACTTTTTCCAAAATTTATCATTCACTGTATTTTGACCTGCGCCTTCGCCATTACTTTAAATATAGGTACTTATTTTTTATTTTTTACGTTATCTTATTTCTGACTTGAATGTAAAAAAATCAGTATATATATTTACACTCACATACACCTACACGATAACTTTCTAATTAAAAAGTATGTAATCTGAAGTAATTTAAGAAAATTAATTATATTTATAGAAAATTGATCTATGCGATAGAAATGATTAGTAGGTACAAAAAGAAATTGTTTATATTAAACAGTTCAAAGACAACAGGCTAACCATAAAAATGTGTTTCATAGTATCCCAAACATACATAAATATACATACATACATTAATGCCCTTAATTTTAGGATTATCTCAGCAACATAAGAAGTGCCATGGAAGACGGGGTCAAAATAATTGGCTACACGGATTGGAGCCTTTTGGATAACTTCGAATTTTCGGAAGGATATAAGTAAGAATACACATTTTTAAGTTAAATACAGCGAACAGAGGCGTCTGCACAGCAGAATTTATGTCTTCGAAAAGAGTTATCCACTGGTTCCAGTTTCGCTGCACTCCTGTGGCAGATTTATTTTTCAATAGCAGATGAGAGACATGGTTGTCATAAAATACGTGACCAATGAAAGATCAAAGATGGATCAAAATAAAAAAGCTAACGCATGCTGGATTATAGTCCGCGATACAATATTATCTCATATCCTTTGAAATGGCATGAGTTAAAGACTTCTTAGCTGGTATACATTTTGATTTATTTGATTGTAATGTATTACCAGAATAGTAAGAAAATGACTCGCTTGTATTTTTGAGTCTCCAACCATTGACCAATCCATAACTTTTTTATACAGGATGTGAAGTAGCAAAAATGATACCAGTGAATGTAGAGCCAAAAATAAGAGGATTAAAGTAAAAATACCTGATATGAAAGTTGCACCCCTGAGGCGATATATCCTCTTAAAGGAGGGGATTGAAATTCACATTTTAATTTTTTCCTTTAACATGAGGAATGCTAGAGACACGAAACTTGGTATAAGCATCCTACTAATAAAGAGACAGCTTTTCAATATTTATTCGATCATTGGCGTATTTGTGAAACAGTTAACCCCATTGCAATATTTTATTAGAAATATTTTTTTTATGAAGCAAATTATTTATTTAAAAATATTTTAGGAAGACTGATTTATTGCGCAACATTTCTACCTCTTACTATTTTTCGATAAAACCGATAGTTTTCTACTAAAAAAATTAGATGCGTCATCCTTCACTAAAAGGGGTAATTGCGAAAATTTGTGATAATAAAGTAGGCAGATGTCATAACAAATAAACTGTTATTTATCATATTACCAACCTTTCTTATTTTATGTATAGAATGACTTCTTCAAATATAAAAAGAAAATTCTCGAACCCCCTGGATTTCAGTATATTTATCTGTATACCCGAAATCCATAGTCGATATCACAAAAGACAAAAATATTTTGAAATCTAAATCTACGGAAAAATACGCAAATGTAAATCTACGGAAAAGTACGCATGTCATATTTTTACATTATTCTACTGGTGGATTGCACTAAAAGTTTATATATAGCACAAACCGTTTTAATGTTATATGAAATACATTGTTTCATGATGAAAATTGTTGTACGTGTATTTTAAAAACAAACTGTATATAATGCTACACTGAATAGATTTTAAATTCTATCTATTGTTCATTTAAAAGTCTTTACAATTACTTTGAATACATATAGAAGGTGCCTCTAAAAGGTCTGAACAAAATTTGATAGTGTCTAAGAAGTATTGAAGTTACAAGTCAATATTAGTTTTTCTTCAATAGCTTTATTATTAATCGTAGTAGATAGAGAAAACTTCGTATAAGGGAGTTTCCTGGCATGAAATTTGGTCTCAAATTTGCTGTAAATTACTAAAGGGCACCGCCTACTGTACTTTACGTACAAATTTTTATTTTACACTCTGGTGTATGTTTTTGATCAAAAATTCTTATTCTCCGATGTTTTTCTAAAAAAAAAGGTATACTTGGTAAATGTTATTTTGGACAACCGTTGTTTGGATATCTGGATATAAAAATTTCATTTCAAATACTCGCCATTGCCTTCCTTTCCACTTAACCAGCGGGTCAACAACGACAGTAATATGGAAGCCAACGACCTAAAAACAATGAGGATTCCAAAAAAATTTTACAAAGCCTGGATAAAAATGGATATGAAGGCAATGACGTAGTTAATGAAATGAAACTTTTAAATCTAGATATCCAAAAAAACGATTCTTCAAAACTACATTTACCAAGTATGCCTTCTTTTAGAAAAAATGTCGGAGAATGAGAATATTAAGAAATTAAAAATTCAGTCGCTACATCAGGGCATAAAAAGTTACAACAATTTAAATGCATCTAACGGTGGTACCTATAATTCGATACCAGATTTCAGTTTCTCGTGTCAGAAAACTCCTGTATACGAAGTTTTCTGTATTGTTATTGTAATAAAAGCTAAAATAAAATTGTAACTTCAACACCCTGTATTTCGGACACTGACTAACTTGGATTAGATCAACATATTTTTGCCTTAGGCACATAGGTGCCAACTTCTCGGGTGCTCCGGGGCAAATACTTTTGTCGGGTGCGGAGCACCCGCAAGAATTATTATCAGTTTTGTTAGAATAGTATATTTCTGTGCTACCTACTTTTACGTCTACATAGTACATATATTTATATTTTCACTTGTTATTCCATAGAAGTTTATTTTTTGTTAAGATTATTAAGATTGTTCAATTTTTGAAATTTGTATCGAAACAGTAATAAAGTTTATTTATTTTGACGTTTAATTAATTTCGATATATTTTTTAAAAAGTTTTTCGTAAAATCTAATTCGGAGAAATACGTATTTAAAATCTTTTACCTCATGCTATTTCAAATGACTCATTTCTCTTGCTTTTTAATGTAATCTGGCAAAAAAAAATGCTTATAAGACAACCGAGCACCCGACAAAAGTTTTAAAAGTCGACGCCTATGCTCAGGCATATGTTGTTCAGACCTTTAGAAACATCCTACATAAATTGTTAACTAAACCACATAAATTTAAATACTTTAACTTGTAGTCAAAAATTCGGCATCTACCATGTGGACTTCAGCAACCCCAATCGCACAAGAGTACCAAAGGATTCTGTTGCTTACTATAAGAAAGTTGTCGAAACACATTGCTTAGTGGAGTCTTGTCAAGAATAATAACCTGATCGATATTTGTCTTATACAAGGTGAATACCTTGCATGTAGCAATAATCTTTTATTGTTATATCCTAAATTTTTTTAAATTTAACAGTTAAATAAACTTTTTCACAACAATTTAACCTGCTTTTACATTTACCGTCACCATCCAATTTATATTTCCCAGATAATATCTAATAAGGTTTGAACAAATATTTATGGAATGATTTCGACAAGTAATTTTTCGCAATTTTAATTGAAATACCAACGTGGTATTAGATAATATTATGGAAAACATTGATGATTTTCTAAACAAGATAACGTTATCGTTATTACTACATTACGAGCCCCTCACAAGTAAAATGTTTTCATTTTAGATATTAGATATATCTCAATTACAAAATATTTTAGCTATCACTTAGAAGAATATGTTTTGTGATTACGTTTGTAAAGAAAACTTGAAATTAACGTCAAGTTGTATTAAAAATATTACATATTTTAGAGCATCTTTGTATACGTAGTTATTAATATGTTAAAGAACAATGTTAAAAAATGGGCATTTTCCGCCCATCTGGAGGAAAGTGTGCTATGCTTCTTTTTTACTCATTTTGGGGTGCAGAATACGAATCCGATATTCTTACCGGCCAAAAATGTCGGGAACACAGTGAAAACTCCCCCTTTTGAGGGTGTATTAGGAGTGGTATTATAGGCGGTTAATTTTTGTACGTCTTTAACAATGTACTTTGACAGCTAAGCAGAAAAATTACACAAAAACACCAATCCACAAAACCCCTAAGAAGGAATTATTTCAATATAATTGCTACGCAGTTATTTTTTGGGTTATCCAGGGGAAAGTATGCAATGTGAATTTTATTTGATTAATTTTTATGTTCTGAGTGCGAATCCGTCGCCCTTATTGCGTAATACTGCCGGGAATACAGTAAAAACACCCCTTTTTGGGGGTGGTTTTCATTCAGGTCATTTTTCTGCTTAGCTATCAAAGTATAGTGTTCGTAAAGTATAAAGTCGTACAAAAATTAACCGCTCCTAGAACCACTTGTAGTTGCAAATTACAATGTCAACTCCAATACACCCCCAAAAAGGGGAGTTTTCACTATATTCCCGATTTTTTTGGCCGATAAGAATGACGGATTTGTATTCAGCACCCCGAAATTAGTAAAAAAAGAAACACTGCACACTTTCCCCCGGATATGCAGAAAATGCCCATTTTTTAACATTGTTCTTTAGCCAATACCATTTGAAAGATGTCCATTAAAGTTTTCCAATAAAATTAGCAATTAAGATATTTTTTTATAACATACCTAAAATAATATCACCAACAAAGCATTTCTAATTCTCTTTAAAATAGAGTAATATCAATAACAATGCATTTATTCAAGAAGATTAAAACCGAAATATGAACTAGAAATAGTGTTTGCTTTATTGTATGTAATAAATTTTATTATATATTCGATTACCTTTAGAGATATTACTCAAAAACCACTTATAAAAATGAAACTGAACGGTATGTATAATTTTCTGTATAATACAAAAATTTTTTTGCTTAAAACAACACCTCGTCAGCTATTTAAATTTTATAAATTAAGTGTTAGAACAAACATTATTTTCCATCACTTTGCTAAACTTACTCTCCATTTATTGTCCTTACTCTATAATTAACTCGTTAGCCTAGTGTTTTGATAATGAATTCAATTCAATTGATTTCAGTACTTATAAATATGTCACAAATACAATAATCCTATTTTGTCAATGCTATTGTAAATAATTCAGATACTTACATTTTTACACTTTTAAGGAATTAAGAATAATTTATCATTTTATGTATGAAAGCTACTTGAAACTGAGAGCACTTGTAAAATTTTATTTGTAATAAATTAATATGAACACACATATATATAGACCACAATCTGAAACATTTAATAGCATCAAACATGTCTCTCAGAGGTTTTATATTTTGCTGTTTGTTTGCTATTAGGTGAGTTCGCAAAATACATCCTCTTACATAGTAAACTTTTAATTATTTCAATAAAAAATTATCTGTTAAACCAGTCTCATAACAGACATCATTTTAAAGCCCTACTGCTTTGTCAGTAAATAAACCACAACCAGCTGAATTAAAAATATAATTCGTGTATCTAAAATTCTCACATTGAAACACCGTCTGCTTACAAGTAGAGTAATTAAAAACTATTCAAAAAGTGGAGTAGTAATGAATATTCAAACGTGGTTTGGGAGCCCAAGCCAGTGATAATCACCGATCAATTTGATTTGTGAACATTTTTTTTTAGCATAGCACAAGATGAGACTAATAATAAGCTTTTTCCTGAAGACTTCCTGTTTGGTGCAGCCACAGCTTCCTATCAAGTAGAGGGTAAGTTTTATTGTTATAAGATTAGTTAACTACAAAAAATGAAAAATAATACAAATGTATTTAGAATTATATATCTTCTAACTATCTCCTGATGAACAATTTTTATTTAAATTATAGTTCTTACAAGCATTAAAATGTTATTATACACTATGCTTATCAGGGCTCCTTTAAAAATTCAATACCATGAGATTCAAATATATTTTGAACTAAAATCTTTAAAACGTTTAAATATATAAAAAGAGAAAATTACTGGAAATTAAACATGTTCTACATAAATATTAATAGTAATTTTACAATTTTGGTATAATAGCAAAACGAAATAATTAAAAATAATACATGGCTATTTAGACCTTATGGAAAGTGAAATAAAACATTTGATGATTACACAGGCCAACAAGGAAAAAATTCCAGAGATCAGACACTACGTTTCCGATGGCATTTGGCGCGCTGAATCCGAATCTGGCCTCAGAATTGATCCATCACCCTAGGTTTCCGAGATATTCTAACCTAAAAGTGCAAAAAGCACGTATTTTTGCTTTTTTCAAGGTTATGTAACTTGGCGAAAAAATGTTTTTNGGATAAAAACAATTTCTGTGTGTAGGACATGTAGTTGGTAAACACTTATCAGAAGAGATAAACGTGTTTATTTTGTTTCCAATCATTTTTTGAGTTATCTTTAATAAAAATTGGCTTTTGGTGTCAACAAGATAACATTACGTTTTCTGACTAAAATTACTCCAGAGCCAAAACGGCTCATTTCCGACTAGTGGTTTATATGCAAAAATTTTCTACCCCAGTGTCCTCTATATCCTCCTCAATTTTAGCAACACCTATTTTGAAACACCGTGTTGGAAACATATCTGAAACAATTTTATTTAATTGCCAAGCTGTTTTATTTCAAACCCTTATTGAAACTAAAAAAAGATTACAAATTAGGTGGTCAGGACGCTCTCATTAAAAAATTTTGGATAGTATTCACAATGGATGCTCAAGTATACACACACTTTCAGTGCTTTCTAGCGTGAATCGTATCCAGAAGTAAACATTGGAGGCGTTTAAACATTAATGAAAATTGATTAAATTGTAAGGAAAGTTTTATTAAGAGTAAATTGGCAATTGATTACTTACTTTGTCATAATATAATTTTTTACGACTTTCTAAAAGGTAAATAAAAACAAACTGTTAAGAGAGATGTTAACAGATTATTGTCTATTTTTATATGAAAATGGAGAAAGAACATCCCAATAATCTTTTCAGGTATTTATCTACTTACAAAATTGAATCCGTTATTCTAGGTGCATGGGATGAAGATGGCAAAGGGGAAAATATTTGGGATCGTTATACGCACTCTCACCCTGAATTAGTTGTTAATAATGACACTGGTGATGTAGCTTGTGATTCCTATCACAAGTACAAAGAAGACGTGGCTATGTTGAAAGAATTAGGCGTTGATTTTTATCGATTTTCTCTATCCTGGTCAAGGATACTTCCTACAGGTATGTTTTATACTTTAGCAATTACGTTAGTTTATTACAGATCAAATGAAATACCGTCCTCATTTATTTTTCTATATCTTCTGTGGTTGCTGTCTAGTATATATATATATATATATATGTCCCACTAAGGTCAGTTCTTTGATAAACGCATTTTGTTTTGATAATTAATTGTCTTTAGCGTCGTTTTCCTCAATTAATTTATCATTATTTATTTTAACATTTTAGTAATAAAACTATATGATTGTGAGAAGTAGAAGTTATTAACTTATAACTATTAAAGGTTGCTCTACAAATTTTATTATTACAACTTTCGTTTCAAAAATGGAGGGTATGACCTTATTAGAGACTTAATTTTATTTGGTATAAGTATCTTATTCTCATTTAATAATGTAATTTTTAGGGTTTGTAAATAAAATTAATCTTCCCGGAGTGACGTACTACAAGAACCTAATCAAAGAACTAAAAGACAACGACATCGAGCCCCTGATCACCTTATATCACTGGGACCTGCCGCAACCCTTACAGGACTTAGGGGGATGGACAAGTGAGTTCATAGTGGAAGCTTTCGCAGAATACGCGAAGCTATGTTTCGAACTCTTAGGAGACGATGTGAAATACTGGCTAACATTTAACGAACCCAAGCAAACTTGTCTAGGAGGTTATGGTCAAGGATCTGCTGCTCCAAGAATTGCATCGCCAGGATTAGGAGAATATATATGTACTCATCATGTACTCAAGGCCCATGCTAGGGCTTGGCATATATATGACCAAGAATTTAGAGCTACACAGAATGGTATATAATACTTAATTACATTAAGATAGAATATTTAATTTATTTCAATATTTTTTTATATTGGAGCATTCAAATATTTATATATTTATTAGTTTGTTCTCTGAAGGAAATTGTAGTTGTTTCAAAAGGTATGGACGAGTCATGAAAACAATGAATTTATAGGCTTTAATTTTCCTTCAGTAGTTTTTACATTACCTTATCTTATCTTACTTTACCTTACCTTACCTTACCTTACCTTACCTTACCTTACCTTACTTTACCTTATCTTATATTATTTCTTTTTGTTATTAATAGATTCATTATTTTTAAAATAAAATAATTATTTTCAGGACAAGTATCAATCACTATTGATACTAGCTGGTTTGAACCTGCTACCGACAGTGAAGAAGACGCCGCTGCTGCTGAGAGAGCATTACAATTCACTGTAAGTACAAGTAATTACATGAATATACAAATTAGAAATTTTATAATTCCTTTTTTGAGGACAATTTTATCATTAAGTCATGACTTAAAAAAAAAACAATATTATATTCATCAAAAACAGTACAAACACATTGGATGGAATCTGGATGGAATACACCGAATTGAAGAATTATACACATTTACAAAAACGTCCTGGCGTTGTTCGTAATGCAGTCGAGAGTAATAATTCTTCACCATTATTGACATCTCAGCCCAGGATCTTTTTTTAAATATTTTCTAAAAAAAGACTCTGAAATTTTTAAGTTGGGAAAACAACCCATTAATTAATTAAAATTATATAAATAATCCTGTACAGTACCAGAATAATGAGGTTGAACCCCATCTTGTAAAAATGTCATTTCCCCATCAAAAGGAACTAAAAAGTTCAAATACGAGTTTGATAACACAAAAGGTCGTATTAAAAAATTATTCACAATGCCAGTCAAAACATTAATGGGGAGAATCGACGATGAAAATTTGTACAACCCACAATATGAGAATACACCAATTTTGGAAATAAAAAATTCCACTGTGGATAAAAATGGCTTCGTGTTACTATAAACTTGTAGCAGGTCTTGGTGTTTTTGCTGGCAACCAGTTGCAAAAGTCTACATGCAATTGTTGATCTTGTTGTAGCAGAGAATGGACTATTTGTTTATGATACAGGTACATATGTTCTTCTCCAGGTGCATACCAAACAACCGTGTTACGCAATTGTCTAGCATTTACCTACACCGGTACTTAAATATATCAAATTCCATCTAATTTATAATTTTTTCCTCGGCATACGTAAAGGACAATTGCAATTTCCATCACGTCCTTGAAGGGATTCGAGTGTTTTAAATCCTGAAGCACTTGGTGCGTGGCGAAATGGAAAACGATTCGGATATATTCTTTCCACCTTCATCGTATACCATATCCGAACCATGTCATAATAATTACTAATTTTTATTAAGGTATATTAAAAATGAATCTCTAAATTATTATGTTTTTGATTGTTAGGGGATCTTAATTTACTTGAACTACGTTTGTCCAAAGAGTTTTATAAAAACAAAGGTTTTCAGTGTTTCAGCCCAGCATTTTAGCCCAGACTTATAAAAAGTAGATGGCCACACAAGCGAAACTTTTTATTGGATTTAATCTGCCAAATCGAGTCAATGCAAATATAAAGCAAATAATTTTAATCATTAGATCTATCTTAGATTAGATCTATTGGCAGATTATCCCGCTGTTTTGAAGAAAGTAGTTCATTTGAGGAAGTTCCTCCAACCCTTTGAAAAGTTTTAAGAATTCACTATTTTATTTATTTTAAACCGTAAAGTATGCTTGTACTTAGGTGTATAATGAGGAGAAAAAGGAGTAATTATGATTGCAATTTTTGGAACGCAGTTGGTCGTCTGACCATTTTATCTACAAAAAATGCATGTTCAAAATGGATTTAAAAAAATGAGTTTTAATAGAAATAAGTTTAGCCACATAGTTTTATTCAAAGAATTGAATATTAGTGATCTCAAATAATGAAAAATTGTATATCCAATGTAAACATTTTTTTATTTCTATTTATTTTAATTGGCTACTGTTCATAGTTATGTACTAATTTTAATACCTCAAGTGTACTTGCGGAATGGGTCAAGTCCTCTTATTTAAGTCAACAATCCTTTAAATAATCTGCATGGTCGCTCAGTGGCTAATTCCCTTTTATCAAAATAAACGTTTTAAATATCTGCCGTATATATTAATCGATATATCTTTTTAGTATGGATGGTACGCAAATGCTATTTACAACAGCGACTACCCAGAAATAATGAAGACTCGCATTGCAGAACGTAGTTTAGCTGAAGGCTTTAACCAGTCCCGTCTTCCAGCATTCACCGACAAAGAAATCACTTACATTAGCGGCACTTTCGATTTCATGGGTGTCAATATGTATACTTCGGGTCTAGTAGAAGCTGTGGATGAAGTACCAATCGGAGAACCAAATTACGATTATGATTTGGGTGTTAAAAGCTACCAGTCAGATGATTGGGAGTCGTGCTCCATTTCTTGGTTGAAGGTATTTCTTTCTTTAATAATAATGGTTCACAAAAATTAAACAGTAAACTAATTATTTTGGTACATTATGTCGGAGTGGATATAATTAACAGCCAATTCATTTTGTTATTACAATGCACTGTATAGTAGGTAGATTTCTCATTTGAAGCATAAATAATAATTACTTAACTTTTATTAATATTTTCTTTTATCTAACGTAATTCTAATCAGATATTTTTCTTTATAAATCTAGGTTACCCCATGGGGAATACGAAAACTTCTAAACTGGTTAAAGGAGACATATAACAATCCAGCAATTATAATTACAGAAAACGGTATCGCAGATGACGGTTCCACCTTAGAAGATGATCAGAGAGTTCGTTACTACAGGGTAATATATTTACTTACATACAATACTAAATCGTTGAAAATCGGTATTTTGCCTGATTTTCATACATTTTACGATATTAGACTGATCCCTTCCAAACTAACTTCAAAAATGTAACATTTGCATCGGATTCTCTAAAGTGTATCAAACCAAATATTTCATGTTTGTTTGGAAAGGAGCGGTATAATTTTATCTTATTTCAATGATCGCTTTGAATTTATTTTATCGACATTAATCAATTGCAGGATTATCTCAGCAATGTAAGAAGTGCTATGGAAGATGGAGTGAATGTAATTGGCTACACTGCATGGAGTCTTATGGATAACTTCGAATGGGGACAGGGTTACACGTAAGTTGCTTGAAACATAACAATTACAAAATAATACATACTTCAAAATTACATAGTGTCTACTACATGTGAATATTACAGAGATAATTTGTAGTTAAAAACACCCTAAATTTACCTACCTTCGAATATTTTTATCAATACACTCAAAACTGTAATGTTTATAATTTGGTATTATTGATTTATTTAAAATTTTACATTTCTCAGTATTTATGTCAAATTTTTAGAACAAAATACCACTTTTTTATAAAACAACTGTATAAAATTAAAATTTATTAATTTAAACTATTTTAATTTCTGAAATAAGCAATAAGTATATAAATAATTTTACGCAATATAACTCATTTCTCTTTTTTCAGGCAAAAATTCGGGCTCTTCCATGTAGATTTTGACGACATTAATAGGACTAGGACGCCCAAAACTTCTGTGGCTTACTATAAAAAAGTGGTCGAGACCCATTGCTTAGTAGATACCTGCGAGCAATAAACAAATGTTAAGATATGTTGTTTTGTAGTTACTTTCAAATAAAACTAAAAAAGCAATATATATTTTTAATTAAAAAGAAAATTCATCAATTGTAAAATTTTATAAATATTTTGATAGTCGAATAATACATTATACTCCAGCATTAAAGAAGATATACCTTTAAATGTTTAAAAATTCTTAGCTTTCAAAGCATGAAAACAAAGTAAAATTAAAAATCTAATTAATTGAAGTAAATATTGTGTAAATAAAATATCAGACAAGATAATAACATTTAAAACATATAATTAATGTGAATTAAATTTTCTTAATTACGTTTGTTGTTATAGATATTTAGTCCATACTGTACATATTTAAAAGAAAATATTAAATATTAGAAACATATACAGTCAAAACATCAATTTAGCAGATTTAGTGTAAATCAGATTCGAAGCATTTTTGAAAGGTAAACTCTAACAGAAAGTAATATTTTCTGAGGAGGCATATTTTCTGATTAACACACTTCTTATGTCTTTCTGAATGTCGATCTAATAGTATATATTAGACCTATGATTTTACCATTGTTCATAGATTCTAACATATGACATAAGTATGGGCCGATCATAAGTAAAATATCCACCAGTACAGTAAGTAAAAATGCAACATCAAATATTTGACGTCATCTTGAATGAAGTCTTTTAATCTTTTGCCAAACGACTGTCAATTACTTTAGCTAAGCATTACCGACTGTGACATAAAAATCGTGTTCTATAGCTGTGCAGATATTTTTAAAAAGTTGCATTTCAGTTCTACATTTAACGCATAACTGAAATAAAAGTCAGATGATATTAGAAAATCTTTTTTTTTAGTATGACTCAAAAAGATCTGCAAGAAGATGAATAAAGAAAAATTAATAAATTACACATACATACACCTTTTGACTAATAGAAAATTAAATTCATTACGATTTTTTCCGTCAATACTTGTGTTTCATGCATTTATAAAATGAGGCATAAAGAATAGTCATCTTAGCTGCACATATTTGGATGAGACTGCATACCGTTAATTTTTTTAGCTATATAAGCTGTTGGGATGTAATTCAATGCAGATTAGTTGCTTCCCACAATATCAAGAAATAAAAAATTTACATATTACAACGAGGTATATAATTTTGTCTTGGATATTGCATTGTCTTCTTAATTTTTCTAATATTGTTTATACTTGGGGGTCGCCCGTCTCATTTTTCCTACGTTAGAAAAAAAATTCTACAGCATTCAATTCCCATTTTAGAAAAAAACTTTATTAACATTTTTTATGTAAAATTTCCTGTTCTTTCGAATGGCGCAGTTATTTTTTTTAATTATATTTTTTTATATATTTTGCAAAAACTGTAATTTTGCAATTAATTTGTTAAATAAATAATTTTTCTGACAACTTTACAAAGAGAAAAACAAAAAGTTCTCTCTTCCAGTAATTTTCGCGAAGTCAAAATCTATCTTGACTCCACTATTAGAAATTGTGTCACTATGAGTACAACAATCAGAGAAAAAGCTGTAAATTTATTTTTAAAATACATAGAAAGAAATTCTAATATACAGGGTGATTCAGAACTTATCCAAAAAAAAATTCTGGATGTACAGGGGACCCTTACAAATACAATTTTGTAAAGAAAAAATCAAAAAGGTCAGTTCGAAATTGATTTAAATATACACTTCTGCACGGCACTGGAAACTGGTCCACTGTAAAACCTGACCACGCACAATGCGACCGGTATGGCGGCGTCATAAAAACGGACAAAAACTTTCGCAAGGAAAGAAATATGTATATAGAATTTTATCGCACCTATTTTATATCGGCAAATTCAAATGCTTTTGCCTTTATTAATTATTAATAAAATTAATTTGTGTTTTTAAATAATAAAATCATTTGACATACCCGATGCTGCAACAGCAATTGTTCAAAATTTTATCCACTCACTCACATTTGGGTCCGTCTTACTCACTTTCTACGAACTAACACAAATGATGTCTTGCTTCACCATAACACAAATACTTCACCATAATACAAATGTTGTCTTGCTTCACCATAAATTAAAACGATATCCATCAACTCTGAGTTGCTATACACGCAAGCAATTTTTGACACTAACTACTAAAAAACTGATGTAAATACCACAGATAACAGGTAAAAACTACCTAAACGACGGAGACTACAGTTGTCCAGCTATGTAGTGGTTTAATGTTCTGTAACTTCAATAATTTTTTTTCTCAGAAACTATAAAGATTTTACAAAATATTTTTTTACAATATTGACTCCATTTCTCATGCCGCATCTATTCCCAAATTTTTTTGGATAAGTTGTGATTTACCCTGTATTTTCATAATATTTTATACTTATTGCATACAAACCTGTATTTATGAAAAGGAATGGCTTCCTTAAACGAAATTCAAAGAATTCGTTTTTATAGGATGATATATTTCCAACTTGCTATTTATTTTCTCACTAATACTAAGAGAAAGTTGAAATGGGTCCTTATTATAATAATTGTTTATTAAATAGGATATCCTAATATACACAAATCAATTTAAATTTAAATATAAATACAAGCACACAGTAAGAGGATAGACATACTAAGGATCAATTAACAAATATTATTTACTTTTATATATTTAACAAGCTCTCTTTTAAATGCAACAAGTGACTGGCATCTTTTTAACTTTACTGGTAATCTATTGAAATTAACAATCCCTTCATTAAATATACAATTCATTGTATGACAATAATTTGTTCTCCAAACATGGAAGATATTGGCACCTCTAGTAAAGTAGTCATGAATTTCATGATTCCTTATAATATACTGGTTAAAATAATCAGGTAACAAATTATTTATAAGCTTATATATAAAAACCATTGTACAGTAGTATAATCGATTTTTAACAGAAAACCACTGAAGAGCAGATAGCATAAAATCAATGGGAGTATATTTATTACATCTTAATATAATTCTCATGGCTCGGTTCTGTAACTTCTGCAACTGTGATATCTTATTCAATTTAAACATACTAAGTACTGATGGACAGTACTCAAAATGTGGTCTAATTATAGTATTGTATACTGTAACTCTAGATTGCATAGTTAAATGACTACAAATTCTTGAAAAGAAAAATAGTTTCTTAGATATTTTATTATCTTTTAAACGCAAGAATAAATTTCCTTCTTGGTACACCACTGAGATAAAAAACAATATCATGTTGAAAAATAAATATCGATTAAAATGTAAAAAGGAAAAGAATGTAAACTTTTTGTTTGAGTTTAAACGGCTGAGGTCTCTGATAAAAAGACAAATAAATATTGCTTACAAGAACCATATCAACAGCATACAAAATGCAGTAGTAAGTGACCCTACCAAATTCTGGTCTTATATTCAACACAAAAAGGGCACATCTAGAATACCTAGCTCAGTTACCTATGACTTAAATATTTTCGACTCACCTAAATCTATTGTTAACGCTTTCGCCGATTATTTCAGTGGTGTTTATTCTGGGACAAATAGTAACGTGGATTATCCTTTTCAGCAATTATGTAGCCATGATGTAATGCCTTTGTATATAACGAGCTTAACTGATGAAGAAATATTAGAGGCAATAAATAGTTTAAAAGACAAAATGACATCGGGTCACGATAAGATACCGGCTTTTCTTGTGAAAGATTGTGCAAGAGCTCTCTTACAGCCACTTTCTATTATTTACAATTTAATATTAAAATCATCTACGTTTCCTGAAATATGGAAATTGTCGAGAGTATGTCCGATCTTTAAGAGTGGTAATAACACCGAAGTTAAGAATTATCGACCGGTTTCAATTCTTTGCAATTTCTCAAAAATATTCGAGATAGCGATTTATAATCGCATCTATCCTGCTACAAAAACTCTAATATCATGGGATCAGCATGGCTTCATGCGTGGACGATCTACAGTGTCTAACTTATGTCAACTTACACAATTCATATCCAATGAACTTGATATACGAGGGCAAGTAGATGTGATTTACACTGACATTGCAAAGGCGTTTGATCGTGTCGATCATAAAATTCTTTTACAAAAATTGAGTGCACTCGGTTTCAGTTATAATTTATGCAACCTTTTCGAGTCATATCTTATGAATAGAAAGCAATACGTTACGTATTTTGGACACAATTCTAGTATTTTCACAGCCACTTCTGGAGTTCCTCAAGGGTCTAATTTAGGACCCCTACTTTTTTTATATTTTATTAACGATTTAACATCTCAAATATGCTGTGAAAAACTTTTATTTGCTGATGACTTAAAGTTGTTTGGCAAAGTGTCGGATATTGCGGATTGTCAAAAGTTACAAGACCAATTAGATTTATTAAACGACTGGTGCACTAGTAATTGTCTGGAATTAAATATAATGAAATGCAAGGTCGTAACTTACACTCGTAAATTGCATCCAGTAACATATCATTACAAAATTAATTCTGAGGTACTTAACAGGGTGGACTCCATAAAAGACTTGGGTGTCTTGTTTGACTCACAACTTACTTTCTCTAAACATATAAATGATATTACTTCATCTGCTTTAAAAATGTTAGGCTGTATCGTGCGCAACTGTCAGTTATTTTCAAATGAAATTGCATTTAAGTCTCTGTATAACTCATACGTAAGATCTAAGCTTGAATATTGTTCATTGGTATGGTACCCACGTTACAACTATCTGAAGCTGTCATTGGAAAATGTACAAAGGAAATTTTTGAAATTTATGTCACTCAAAATAGATGGCTTTTATCCGGAGAGAGGCTATAACCAATCTACTCTACTTAACAGATTCAATATTCCTTCTCTGGAGTTTCGTAGAGTTCTAGCAAGTATAAAAGTTTTATATAATTTATTTCACAATAATCTAGAATGTCCATCCCTATTGTGCCAGTTTTGTTTTTGTATTCCTCGTATAAACTCTCGTCAGAACTATACCTTTATTTGTGCTAGAGCAAGGTCGCAGTGTCTCATGATGTCCCCAGTACATATTATGTGCCGAAATTTCAATAAAATATCAGATTTGTGTGATCTTAATTTTAGCAGCCTCAATCAGATAGTTGAAACTGTTGGTATAAGATATGGTGATTTGATTTAGGTTTAATTCTATATAAGAATATTATATGTTCTTTTTTTGGGTATTGTATGCACATACAATATTACTAGCCTTCTGCGTACTTCATTCGATGTGTCTTATATATATACGTGTTAAGCATTGTAACTTTTCTGTAAACAATTTGTCCTATAAATGGATGTTATCTGTTGGGCAATAAAGATTATTATTATTATTATTATTAAAATTATTATAAACATATTTAAAATGAGTATTAAAACAAAGTGTATTGTCAAGTAAGAAACCAAGATATTTAATTTCAGTAACAAATTCAATATTTTCATTATCGATAGTTAAATGACAACCATTAATGTCAATATTATTATACCTATATTTGGTTGTGATTATCATAGCTTTTGCTTTATTAACATTTAATTTTAATTTGTTAACTTGCAGGTATTTATTAACACACTTCAAGGTTTCGTTCATAGTATTTATACACTGAATTAAACTATGGCCACTACATGCTAAAAGAGTATCATCTGCAAATAAATTATAAATTCAGAATTAACAAATAGTGTAATATCGCTTATGTAGATAAGAAATAATAAAGGCCCAAGCACACTGCCTTGAGGAACACCAATATCATTAATACATCTGTCAGATACTGATCCACCAATTCTTACTCGCTGTGCTCTGTCAGTCAAATATTCTGTTAACCAATCAAGAACAGTATCATCAACTCCATAACCTTGCAACTTTTTAAGTAGGATATTCCTGTCAATGGTCTCAAATGCTCTCTTTAAATCGAGAAATACAGCTACCGTAAATTTGTTATTATCAATGTTGTATTTAAATTTCGTTAATGAAAGTTGCAAAGCCGTTTCACATGAATATTTTTTACGAAAACCTGATTGGTTACTAAATAAAATATGATTCATTTCAAAGTACTCTAATAGCTGATTGTAAACTGCTAATTCCAAAACTTTTTCAAGAGATGGTAAAGTATTTATTGGTCTAAACTCACATGCTTTTGTTGTGTTAGGAACTTTTGGTATTGGAATAACAGTACTTGTTTTTAATTTGTTAGGAAATTTCCCATATTCTAGGGATACGTTAATAAAATTTAAAATTACATGACCTACAGAATTCACAATATGTTTTAATAATCTAGAATTTATAATATCATTAACACTACACTTATTTTCTAAACCTTTAACAAGAATATTTAATTCAGACATAGTAAGCAATTTAAATTTACAAATACCAGGATACAAATTGTAGTTTATGTTCTGCCATGTAGTACCTCTATTCCCAATACTCAAAGCTATATCTTCAATACTATTTATAAAATATACATTAAAGTTTTTAGCTAAACTAACTTCATTATTACATGTAATAGTATGGTCTCCAAACTCAAATTGTACATAATCAATTTTAACCTTTTCATTACTATTGACTAATTCTTTAATAGTCTTCCACATAAGTTTAGGATTACTGATATGTCTGTCAATTTTTTCAAAATAGTACCTCTTTTTCTTTACTTTTAACAAATTAACCACATTATTTCTTAACATCTTATAATTATTCCAGAAAAAGTTTTAATTTGCCTCATTAGATTTTTTAAAATCTTTATATGCAGAATCACGCTTCTTTGTTTCATTTATAAGTTCATTATCAAACCATGGTAAATTATTCTTACATTTATAATATTGTATTGGTGAAACCCTGTCAACAATTTCTGTACATTTATAAAGAATCTCATCATACAAATGATTTATGTCAACACAGTTTAATGACCACCTACACATTTCTAATTAGGTTTGAATATTAGTTAAATGAACTTCATCAAAATTTCTGAAAGATTTATGTACAGTTTCATTAAGTTTTTCATTCACAGAGTGGTTGATATCTATAGATATTATGAAATGGTCAGTAATTTTAGGGTAATAATGAACTGTTGCTTTGACATGACTTTGTTTAGTGAGTACATATCAATCAAAGAAGAACTAATATTAGTAACACGTGTAGATTCAGTGACTAATTGGGATATACCATATGTACTAAAAAGGTTACTAATCTTACTGCTATAAAAACTATTATCTAATAAATCTAAATTAAAATCACCAATCAGTAAACTATTATTCCCACTGTAAAACATACTATCAAATACATTTTCCAAATCCTCAATCAATGTAGCATGCAAAGCAGAAGGAGAATGATACAAACATCCAATCAACCACTTTGAAAAGGGGAATACAACTCTTATAGTTTTACACCAATAGTTACCATCAAGCACAATTGTCTTGAAAACTGTAGTTTGTAAATTGTTTTTCACATAGATCACACCTCCACCGGTATGCCTGCTCGAAGAATCACATCGTATAACTTGCCATATTTAGTTCAACATTTAATACATCACTTGTTGTTCGACTTTCACTAAGTAATATTATCTTCGGATTACTGGATGCAATGCTGCTAATTACTTGATCACGGTTATTTACTAGACTTTGGATGTTAACGTATATAATGTCAGAATTATAATGAATGTTACAATTATTATTCAGTTTTTTGAATGGGTTGCATCTTTTTTAGTGACAATTGTTGGTTTATTATTTATGTATTTTATTGTTTTAGAATTATCGCCATTAGAAATAATTTCTTCTAGTTTTTTCTTAATATGGATGTAATACTCTTTCTGCGCCTTCGTCTGATCACCATATATTTTAATCCCAGGAACTTTAATATTTTTCTTAGCCTTTAGAACATCTATTGCAGCCTCAGCGGAGCTAAAAATAACTTTAAGTGGACGATTTTTATGTGAGTCGTACTTTCTCAAACGAAATACTTTTATATTATTCTTGTTCACATCAACATCCCTAAGAATATCGTTTACCACTTTAGTATTTTCATTATTTCTTTCCATACGAGTTCTTTGTTGTGATTCCATTATATATAATTATATTAGAACTACGATTTTGTCTGTCCAACATACATTTCATACATACAAAGAAAATTTCGCAGTACGTGCAGTTCTATTTCTATATATAATTTTATTGTCTGAAAAATTATGATTAAAATTTACCAAACAAAATAAAAGATATTTTGGAGATAGCTAATAATAATAATAATAGAATAATTGAAAATTCGATAAAGTCTCATAAACAAATGAATATGGGAATAGTTGTAATTGTTTTTACGAAACCCACAAAAAGTTATGTATCATTTAACTTAATATTTATGACATTATTCCGCTGAATTCTTGTACTTGTGGATACCTTTGTTTGTTTCTTTAAAACAAAAGGTACTGTGTAGACGTCGAGAGATTTCAAAAGACTAGAACACCCAGAATTTCTCATTATTACTACAAGAAAGTTATCGAGACCAATTTTTTGATAGACACTTGGGAAGTGTAAATATTGGTTGTTTAACAACTATTCTATCTCCTTTGTGAAGCAAGATAAAGATAAAAAGTAAAATTTTGTATATTATTTTCTTTTATAATATTTTGTATACATAGATATACCCATACCTAATGGTATTGTATTACTACTGTGTAGTATTTAATCTACGTTGTACCTACTTAAAAGATAATATTAATTATTGCTATACATATGTTAATCAATTGAATTGTTTTTCTCGTTTAATGTAAAAACATTAAATCATCTTAGAAAGATAACAGTAATAGAAGATACGCTTTTAATTTTATGTACGTATATATTTAGTTGCTATATACCTACATACCTAAATACAGGATGATTCAGAACTTATGCAAAAAAAATTGTATGTTCAGGGGACTCTTACAAATAGAATTTTGTAAAAAAAATCAAAAAGAACTGTCCGAAAATGATTTGAAAATACACTTCTGCACGGCACTGGAAACTGGTCAACTATAAAACCTGATCTTGCGCAAGGCAAAGCATGCAGTCGGCCACAGGCACGGCGGCAGTGTAATAAAAAATGAACTGTTAAAAAATTGAAAGAATTTCTTTCCTAAGGAAGGAAATAAATAAAATTTTATAACACCTATTTTATAGTCAGCAAATTCAACTGTTTTTGCCACTATTGTTATTATTAATTAATAAAATTAATTTGTGTTTTTAATTAATACAATAATTTGACATATCTGATGTTAGAACAACTGTTCAAAATTTTGTCCACCAACGTGTAAAGACATTTGGGCCCGTTTTACACAGTTTCTTTGAACTAACACAAATGTTGTCTTGCTTCACCATAAAATAAAACAATATAATCTCCGAGTTGCTATACACGTAACCCATTTTTGACACTTGAAAAACTAATGTAAACCCTATCGCAAAAACGTTAATACTATAATCGAATATCAGTATTCGGAATTGCCTGGAGCCACGTGTAGAGAGAAGGCACTGTGTACAGCGCACAACGCGAAAAACGCTGGAGACTACATTAAATTTTTTCTCGGAAACTAAAAGAATTTTACGAAATTTTTTTACGATTTTGACTCCATTTTTCATGACACATCTATTCCCAATTTTTTTTTTAATAAGTTGTGAATCACTCAGTATAATTTGATCAGACATATTTTTTATTTGAAATGGAAGGGTGAAGAAGTAATAATGTATACCTGATGTATGTTATAAAAAGTTACTATAAAACAAGTCTAAAATGGGTTTCCCCTAAGTTAACAAACACTTCCTTGCTGAATGTTTTCTGTATAAATCATTTCAGTTTAGCAGATTAGAACCTAACCTTTTCAATGCCCTTACTCTATAATTTACTTGTTAACCTATGTTTTGATAATATCAATTTCAGTACTTCAAACATACCACAAACAAACTAATTATGTATCATTTTATATTATTGTAAATCATAATTAAAAAATTGCCAAAAATAGTTTATCATTTTATGTACCTACGCACGCTACTTCAAACAGAGAAGTACTTCAACGTAAAATGCTATTTGTTATGAACGCTTATATATAGGGTACATTTTAAGTGAATTTATCGCAAAAGTAGCCATGTCTCTGAGAGGTGTTATACTTTGCTGCTTGCTTGCTATTAGGTGAGTTTCCAAAACACGTTCGTAGGCTCTGTGTTAAAAAATATCTATTAAAACATTTATTATTTCATTATATAAACAAATTGAATTTTGAAATGGGACTGTTTATGTTTAGGATACTCATATTAAAACAAATAGTAGAGTATGTAATGGATCTTGCAAAGTATGATTAATAAATATTTATAGGTCTTTCCTTCTAAAGCCGAATAAATATCGTAGAGAATGTGCTGTACATATGTTTCAAAAAGTGAGAATATTGAGAACATACAATGTTGTAGAAAACAACTATTCTGCAAATTACAGACCGTCCAGTATTATTAATTCTCATATATCTCACCCGAAGTCAACAACTAATAAAAATATGGTAGATTTTAAAATACGTAAAAGCTCAACTTAATGGTGTCAATGGTTGATCAATAGGTACATACATAATGGTTATTTTTTTAGTATAGCAGAAGATGAAACTAATAATAAACTTTTTCCCGAAGATTTTATGTTTGGTGCAGCCACAGCCTCTTATCAAGTAGAAGGTAATTTTCTCTGTTCATGACATAGATAACAATTTCTAAACATGATTTGATTAAATTGTTTGTAGTAATTGACATGACACTTGATATTATAGTAAAGAATCATATCTAAAATATTTTTTATTTGACTGCTAAGCTTTTTTATTTCGAAACATTAATGAAACTATAAGAGTCAAATAACTGCTTTACCATGCTTCTCAAATAATATTTAATAGTGTCAGGCAAGTTGCCATTTTTTTTAATTTGTAAAGGAAGTTTTACTAAGACCATGTTGGCAATAAGCACAAATGTTAAGTAAGTAAATGTTATTTACTTTGTCAGTTTACACTTTATGTACTACTTTTTAAAAAGAACGTGGATCAAAATAATTATGGTTACCTATTTTTATACGAAAATAGAAAGAGAACATCCCAACAATATTTGCAAATTTTGCTCTAGTTACAAAAATAAATTCGTTATTTTAGGTGCATGGGATGAAGATGGCAAAGGTGAAAATATTTGGGATCGTTATACACACTCTCATCCTGAATTAATTGTTAATAACGACACTGGTGATGTGGCTTGTGATTCCTACCACAAGTACAAAGAAGACGTAGCTATGCTGAAAGAATTAGGAGTTGATTTTTATCGATTTTCACTATCCTGGTCAAGAATCCTCCCTACAGGTAATTTTCAAATTTTAGGAATTACATTTCTTTCCATTTATCATAATACCTACTTTAAAAAAATGGATGCATAATTTCTCTAATAGTCGCAAAAGTATGCTATAAGGATAATATTAGACAAAAACTTATGCTAGTGGCACATTCTCTTGATTTCTTGGTTGTATCTGTTTTACTGTTCGGGATTTATTAATATTTATATGACGATATTATTTATTTTTTATGAGAATCCAACTTTAACAACTGGTTATTGGCATTCATATATTAAACGTTATTCCAGTAATGGTTATTTATATTAAAATACACTAAAAATATATTCTGCGATTTCTAGGATTCGTAAATAAAGTTAACCTTCCCGGAGTGACGTATTACAAGAACCTAATCAAAGATCTAAAAGATAATGGCATCGAACCCTTGATCACCATGTATCACTGGGATTTACCACAACCCTTACAGGACCTCGGGGGATGGACAAGCGAGTTCATAGTAGAAGCTTTCGCGGAATACGCGAAGCTATGCTTTGAACTCTTTGGAGACGACGTGAAATACTGGTTAACGTTTAACGAACCCAAGCACACATGTCAAGGCGGTTATGATGAAGGACGTGCTGCTCCAGGGATTGAAGCGCCAGGGATAGGAGGATACATATGTGCCCACCACGTACTCAAAGCTCATGCTAGGGCTTGGCATATCTATGACGAAGAATTTCGGTTTGCACAACAAGGTACTGTATTAATTGCATTAAAGAGAGATTATATAATATTATCGGGATTTACAATACAGAAACATTCCAATATTTTGGGATCGAAACGTTTTGATGTTGGGACTTTCAGACGCATTGAAACAATCTCTTCTACAACAAAACTAGTGGTTTCAAAAGAGTAAACTCGAGTTTTTAAAAATGTGTTTTCTTTAATACTCAAATATCAGCTGATTAAACTGAAAAGATAAAATATGTATATATTTTTAAAACAATCATGTTATTGCTTAATCTCGTTAACTGAATGAGTAGGAAATATTTAAAAAATATACTCAAGGAACTCGATACTCAAGTGAATAGAACCTTATTTTAACTTCACAAAATTTTTAGATTACTTTAATGTTTGAAGTTAGATAAATGGTCATGTGTTTTTTGGTTTTTTCTTTTCTTTGAAAATTTCCAACTTTACGACTATAGTTTAAATGTTTGTCAAAGCTATTCGACTTAAAGGAAAAATTATATCAGTACAGTTAATGAAATAGTACATGCCCATGACACGAGCAGGTCAGTAAGTGTACTTCCGCCTTCATAAACTGGTTTTTACGAAAATGGAAGTGACAGTGATCTTCCTAAGTGCTATGTAAACATACTATTTTATAAACTGTAGGGGAAACGTGTACAAAACGATCCCTCTAAGGAAAAACTACCACAAAATTTAAATTTTTTGCACTTACATCAAAAACCATTAATTTTCCAATAGTAATATTCATTAGCTTCTATTTTATGAGATGATATTTATTTCTCTGTAAATGACAAAGTTCTTAAAATAAAAATTTCCAGCCCTACCAAAAGGTCATTTTGTACAGCGGGATGTACAAAATGATCTCATGAGTGTGGACAAATTGATCCCCAAAAAGCTTTTTGACCCTGGTTTTTAAATGAATAAAAAAAACATGTACAAATATAAATTTATTTAAGGCCTTAACAAAAACAAAATATATAAATATTTTTAACGAAATCAACATTCAAAATAAGTATTCATAATAATACTAGATTTTCAAAAATCTGTTAATTTTCTGCGCACTTGAACAAAATGTTCTTCTAGGCAAAATTCACAAGTATAATCATCATCGTCGTCATCGCTATCAATTCCTGCACACTCTTCATGTCCCCATTTGTTGTACACTTTGCAACGGATCCATCCCTCGCCACGTCGATCACTAAAAGTCGATCATTAGAACCCGAAGTCATAGCGTCGGGGTCCCAGCTTTGTCTATTAGTTTTGCGCACATAATGCTTGGCATTATAGAAAATTTTGAAAGAAACAAAACACTAGAGCAAATCAATTTCGTGATAAAAAACTTGAGGGCAAAATGATCCCGGGATCATTTTGTACAAAGACGGGGAGATCATTTTGCTCCACGCGGTGTTCCGAAACTTGAAACGTCATACCTAACATAAACAAGTGTGGACTTTCTTAACTAATATACCTAAATTAACCTTGATATTAAAATTTGTGTACTTACCGGTGCCAAAACAATAAAAAAACCATTCGGCATTGGAAAAACACATTACTATATTGAAGCTTACCTTAGATCACAGGATACAAACTTTTAATATCTCTCGCCACCCACGTAAAAGTTAACTGACGCTGCAGATAGAACAACACCGTACTAAAGACGTGTCGATAATTAAATTTACGTTATTAGTGGTGATTTAAAACTAATGGCGCCAATGAACACATCCGGGATCATTTTACCCCTAGGGATCATTTTGTACATCTTTCCCCTTATAACAAGATTCTTTTTTGTAGTTTCCTATATAGTCTTGAAAAGAATTTAATACAATGTGATCAGGAAAATGCATTAGATGTTAGAAAACACTGTTTTAAGCAAAAAAATTCGTACGAACGTGAGTCGAAGTTCGCTTCGTTTTTGGGATACAAGGTACCGAAATTAGAAAAAATACATACAATGTTTGAAATATTTCTGACAAAAACTGATGCAACTTGGGCTAATGCGTCTTATCTAGTTAGAAGTAAAAATAGACTTAAATAACGTCAACCAAGGTCGAATATTCAATTAGAATTTTTCAATGCCAATTGAGTAATTCTAAAATAATTCGATCCACGGAATCAGTTTACGGAATTTCTAAAAAATAGATGTACATATAAATACATTCTTTTCAAAATTTCGATATTGTTTTAGGAGTTATGTAGAGTTTCAACGTAAGTCTTTTTTATACTTTTGAAGTATCTCGACTCTCCGATGAAAACTAATAAACTTTTGTAATTTTTTTCTTCTATATCGACAAGTATTCTCCTAAGAAGTGACTCAAAGAAATGAAGCGCAGTACTCTACTACCAGGTAACTCTAAATATGTACTGTAAAAGTTTGTAAAATTAATAACTTTCGACTTTATCTAAAAGTGAAACTCACGAAGTCGAAGTTGCGCAGGTAAACCACAAAGTATAAAATAAGTATATGTAATATAAAGTCCAGACATTAATTTAACAAATTTTTACAGTGGAGACAACCTCGTTAATGTACTGTTACGGGTTTATTTTGTCACCCTGTAAAATGCCGAATTTATTTTATTGCGGCAATAAATATTATTATATCAATAATTTCGCTCCAGCTAGAAATGAACGGCTTTATAATTCTATCACCGCCGAATACGGGCAAAAAGACAATAAGTTTTTGCGGCTTGAAATAAAATTAAAGACGGACTTGGTATTTAGGCATGAAAGAAAGCAGTCAAAACGCAAAATTGCGGATCTACCCCAGTTGATTAATTAATTAATCCGTTGCACTGCGACCACTGGTTATTGTCGTTGTAGCTAGAACGCAGATTAGTGTCTGGATTTTTGGTGTGAAGTGCAACAGGACTTAATAAGAAAGGCGGCACAACATTTCAGGTAAAGCTAATTGTCACATTTTGGTTTTAATGAGAGCCGTTTATACAAATTTGAGGAGGTGAATCTATTCACCCTCACTGCCTTTATTGCCCGCAATAACTCCGTTCATTTCTAGGCCTTTTCTTTGTGATTCTCTATGGTCGTCCATTCTGGGACCGACTTACATAATACATCGTGGAGCTAGCAGCCCCAATAATTTGATAACACCCAGTTAGAACATCGGAGATCGAGGAAACGAAACACCAGCCGCAACCAACCTCAAAATTAGCACGTGGTCACTCCGTGGAGGACTACTTATCACCCAGGATCCTTATACCACCGGACGATAAGGTCATATTTATAATTTATATCATTTTACGTTACCCGTTAGTCGTTCCAAGATTCACCCGACGGAGCCACGCCCTTAAATGGTTTACCATTTTATTGAAAGAAGCCCTCAAATAATTTATTGCCATTTAATATTACATTATATTTAACGCTTATAAGCCTGTAAACCACATAGTATATACTACGGGAGGCCTTCTTATTCCTCATATTAATTGTACTAAAATATATACCATTGATTTGTAACACAAACGGGGACGTACTGGTACGATTCTGTAACCGTTTTGGGTCTAGTGCCACCCCCTATGGCCTATTCTTATTATGATCATAGCTTGACCAATCAAAGCAGTTATTAGTCATAGTTAATTGATTTATTTTCCTTTTCATTACCATAAATCTTAAAGTTACTATACTCTTTCGTTATTTTATAATTTTCGTTTAGTTATCGTAGCCTTGATGCACCAGCAGAGATAGAGACTGCACCTCCGCGCCCTATCTCACTGAGCTGCCGGACTCCCTGCTAACTTTGCTATATATAACTAGCAGTCTCGCCCCTTTTAGTTTTTTTAGTATGCTACCATGTCCATGAGTGGGCAATCGTAGCAGTGCCTACATATTTAGGTTATCTGGTAGTACACTACCGTGCTTCATTTCTTTGTGTCACTTCTCAGGGAAACGCTTACATTCGGAAGGCATTTTGGGGTGGGAAACGATGTAGAAAAAAAAATTATTTACAAGTTTTTCAGTTTTCGGCGCAGAATCGAGATCAATAAGAAAAAGTATGCCATTCCATTTAAAAAAACTGACAGTCCATTCACTATTAGGAGGCATTGTATTTTTCATTTTATTAGATACCTACCCTACATTTCAGAAGAGGTGGACGGGTGGCCTGAAACACCCTGTATAAGCCACGCTAACAGATAAGGGAAAGTAATGGCTGATACATCTACAAACTTTGACATTTGTAAGCGGTCAGGATTACCATATTATAAAAAGTTTAAATAACAAATTGTCAAAGTGTTGACTGCATTGCCCTTGGACGCGAATGGCCTAAGTTCTTCTAAAAGTATTGTCAATATCAATCTTAAATCTCCTTGTATAAAGTGAAAAAAAAGTTAATAATTTTTGTTATCTACCCTAATACCATCAACTCATACTTAGATATGAAAAAATTAATAAACATTTTTAATTTTTTAGTAAAATAGATATAATAGATAAAACCTAAGTATTTACTTGGCAGTACCAATACCTATTCATAACAATATTAATTACATTACTATCCTCTAGATTAATAGTTACTTTTTATACGATCAAGACGATCAAATTCTATTTTATGGACTAGCGCAAAGTGTTATACTCCAGTATAGTACGGTATAGTCCGGTAGTCATCATCATACTCTGTTATTTCAAATGAAACATTCTGTACATTTTTACATTTTTTTGCAGGGATGCAAATGATTTTTGAAACCAGAATAACTCCGACATTTAACTTTGTTTATTAAGGAAATTTGGCATAGATAATTTAAAAGCAATGGAATTCGACCAGTTTATGTCAAATTTGCAAAAATTCATACAGTGTTTAAGAACGTGTGACCAATATTGTGACATTAAAATTGAATTTACTCAAATATTTGAAATGGTACACCCTGTATATTATAACATTAATGGATGCACAGTTAAATTTACTTTAAAATGATACCCCTATACCCAAAGTTAACAGTTCTTGTGTAAATTAATTTCAACACAGAAAAATGTATGGTGGATTTGATGGCTAAAGAATTGATTAATAAACGGTGTCTGATTAATGAACTGTAATTTTTATTATTATACCTTCATAAAAAACAATAATTCAGTATATTAAATTAAAAAGGACGATGCTTTAAATAAACCCTCCATACCCGTTAGATTTTTCTGTGTTGAAATCAATAATTTTCAATTTACACAAGAACTGTTAACTTTGGGTATAGGGAACTATTTATAAAGTAAATTTAATTCTGCATCCATTAATATAATGCTATACAACGTGCACCATTTGAAAATTTTAAGTAAATTCAACTTCAAAGTCACAATATTGGCCACACGTTTTTAAACACTCTGTATGAATTTTTGACATAAACTGGTTGAATTCCATTGCTTTTAAATTATCCATGTCTTTCATTAATAAATAAAGCAAAATGTCAGAAGTTATTCTATTTTCAAAAATGACTTACATCCCTCAATTTTTTTCGAAACTGTCACATTTTGGCCTATATAGTACCTTATATGAAAATACAATTTGCCGTAGAATTAAAAAATGCATAAATATACATAATATTCCATTTGAAAGAACAGAGCTGATGATGACTCCCGGTATAAGAGGAAGTACGAGAAAGTTGATAGTATTTTCATTGAATAGATCTTTTTGATAAACCCCAGTCAGAAAATTTTAATTACACGTACAACGAATTAAAAGCAAAAAAAAAACTAAATCTATGTCCATTGTCAAACTTAAACTAATAATTAAGATGTGTAAAAAAAAACATATTATCTGATATTAAGCTCGTGTTTTTATTTGGCAACATCGATTTCCAAGTAGCTAACTCAGAATGTAAGCTTGTACCAGTTGGATACCGGCTTCCGGAACCTTAATTTTGTTTTTGTTTAGACCAATTTCCAGCGTCTAACACGCGGTCTGTTTCGTCTGTACTGTGGGTTACCTGATACTTGAACTCCCATCTCATTCTACATAAAGTGCACAATCTCGTTTGATATGCTCTTTTCAAGGATCAAACGAAGTTTTTTTAGTTATACCAGCTCATTTCAAAATTTAAAAAAATCCGATCCCTTTGAACATAATGGATAAAAAAAATTTGAAAAGCATTGTTTAAATTTGTACAATACTCAATGCCGATGAAATTCTGAGGTTTCTACTGATTTCAACACGTAAATATATAAATAAATAAAAGCTACCATATTCGAGGGTACAGCCAGTACAATGTCAAGATTTACAAAACAATAATAATGATTTTCAGGGCAAGTGTCAATCACTATTGATACTAGTTGGTATGAACCTGCTACTGACAGTGAAGAAGATGTAGCTGCTGCTGAAAGAGGAATACAATTCGACGTAAGTAGCAAGTAATTACATGTTTACCTATTTGTATGATTTATTTTAACTTAGCCTAATGTGAGATCGCAATATACATATTCAAATATAAAAATATTCATAAGCGAAATTCAAAAGTATTTGCGATTTTTTTTAGTATGGATGGTATGCAAATCATATCTATAACAGCGACTACCCAGAGATAATGAAGACTCGCATTGCAGAACGTAGTTTAGCTGAAGGCTTCAACCAGTCCCGTCTTCCAGCATTCACTGACGAAGAAATTGCATACATCAGCGGCACTTTCGATTACATGGGTCTCAATTCGTATTCTACAAATACAGTAGCAGCCATGGATGAAGTACCAATTGGGGAACCAAATTACAGTTACGACATGGGAGTTAATACGCACTGGAACTCGTCCTCGGTACCTGGGTTTAAGGTATCTTTTTGCTTTAATAAAGAGCTACAGAATTGAATCAAAACGGAATATTTACACTTTGTCAACCAACTTGATTACTATAAATGCTCCCAACAACTAGATACCAATTTATAATGGGTCCTTGATAAAAAATTGGTACATAACACGGTTTAAAAGTATCTAAAATCACCCACAGTATTTATTAAACATTTTATATCAGATTAAAATATTTTCAGAGCTATAGAATAATCTCTGCATTAATATTATCCAACTAACATCTCATAAAAATGGCCAACATCTCATATTTTGTTAATATATATTACTTATTATTATTATCATTATTATAAAATAATGTAGTAAGATTTTCTTTTGACATTTAGTCAGTTCCATGGGGCATGAGAAAACTACTAAATTGGTTGAAGAAGACCTACAACAATCCAGAAATTATAATTACAGAAAATGGCACCCCTGATGATGGTTCCACCTTAGATGATGTTGAGAGAGTTACTTTTTACAGGGTAATATATTTATGTCATATACCTACTTGGTAATCCCAAAAAACCGTCAAACTCTTATGTACATTTTAATCTGTTTTTATCTCCCATAATCTAAGACATTTTTTGATGTATTTAAAAATATAAAATATACTAGCCATCTTTCTCCATCGACTGTGACAACTAATACACTAACTGGGGTAAATTGTCTCAAATGTCACGAAAAAAACAATGTTTTTGATTTAAATATTTCAATTATTTTTGTCGAATATATTAGAAAAATGTTGTCTTAAGTTAATAATTGAAGGAATATTAATTGCAAATAGTGTAAACAGCTAGTAACGATGATGTAAGATTTATGACAACTAGACCCCCTTCCCCTAAGTATCACGATTCTTTTACATTGGTACATTAAACTAATCCACTCCAATATAATTGCACAAATTGTAAGTAACGAAATTTCAAATAATCGCTTTTGATTTAAAAATATTTTATAAGCACTGAACAATTGCAGGATTATCTCAGCAATGTAAGAAGTGCTTTGGAGGATGGAGTGAATGTATTTGGCTACACTGCATGGAGTCTTATGGATAATTTCGAATGGTCACAGGGTTATACGTAAGTTAATAAAAAAAAGTAAACATTTTTTAAAAACATGATATGTCTTAAGTAACCTAATTAACCTGTTTTTGAATACGTCTTTAGCATGTCAGGACATTTTTATATGCATTACTTAATTTATTGTAAATATATGTTTTAGTTATTTTATTTAATTTATTTTAATTTTGCAAAATAAAATACCACTTATTTATCTTAATTAAATAAAAACTAGGAAAAAATTTAATATATTATGCAAATAACTATTTTCATGCTACAAAAATTATATGAAAAGGAAATCAATCGGTGATCTGAACTGTTTTAATTGCTTTCTCTTTTCAGAGTAAAATTCGGACTCTACCATGTAGACTTCGACAGTGCTAATAGAACCAGAACGCCAAAAACATCCGTTTCTTACTACAAGAAAGTTGTCGAGACCCATTGTTTAGTGGACACTTGTGAGGCATAAACAAATGATTACATATGTTGCCCCTATTTTCAAATAAAACTAAAATAAAATTACTATTTTCTTTTATTTAAAAAAAAAAACGTCAATTTCTTACTACAAGAAAGTTGTCGAGACCCATTGTTTAGTGGACACTTGTGAGGCATAAACAAATGATTACATATGTTGCCCCTATTTTCAAATAAAACTAAAATAAAATTACTATTTTCTTTTATTTAAAAAAAAAACGTCAATTCTAATATTTTTTATAATAATTTTTTAAAGAATCCCTTCATTATAATAGATATACCTAAATGTTTAAAAATTCTTAGGAAGTTCTAAAAAGAGTACATTATTTTTAGAAAATAAAATTGTACATTAGAAATTGGAGCCCGAAAAACCTAACCTCAAAAAAATTAGAACTTAAAATGTAATACAAATGTAGCATAACTAGCGCCCTCTATGAAATATACAAATAATAATTAGACCAACGTATTTGGCATCCTTAAATACCCCGGAATACCAAATTTCATAAAAATATTTCTCACCGTTTGGAAATTTTCGTAAAAATTCTACTTAAAAAATTTTATTTTGTCGCTCTGTATATCGAAAACAAGAGGAGATAGATATATAGTTCATAAGACAAAAAATTCTTATTTTTTGTCGCACTATCACCCCCTGTACTTACGGTAGGTTTTTCTGAAACACCCTGTATATATTCCAACAAAAACAAATATTGGAGATGTCGTCAATAAATTGAAAGAAAACTCTTTTTAACTATGAGCCAAGCTTTCCAAAATCATTTATTATTATCGTTCTCAAGGTTAAAAATGGCTAAACTAAAAACAGTGAGATAAAATTTAAATTTTCATTATTCTGAACAACTACTGTCTAGTCAAAACTGAATAAAATTTTAAACGTAAAATAAGTCTATTAATTATTAATGTTATCTCATGGAGAAAAAACTGGAATAAAATTTTTCTATCATTATATTTTTTTTTCAATGCACTAAATATTATGAACAAATATATACAATAAATATCATGCAATTTTATTTCAACAATGTCAATAAATATTAGTAATTCATAACTAGGAGTAGGTAGATTTTGAGTATCTCTTTTTTATTTAATTAATTATATTATTATTAAAGGCTGTTTCAAAAGCTTCCAAAAAAAATATTTTATTGAAATTATTATCTATGCAAATTACCTTTGTTTCACTAAAATTTGGTTTATGTTCGGTTTCAATACTATACTCCGGCAAAGCACACGATTGTTTTTTACCTAATATTACTTATTTTATGTTAATCGATCCTTTAATACCCTAGACGTTTGACCTATATAAATTTTATCAGAATTGTTACAAGGAATATCATACACCACCCCTGACTTTTTGATCATCAGCATCATTTAATTTACTATGTATATTTCCAATTTTTTTTTTACATTTTTGTGTTAATTTAATATGATTTTTATTTTTAAATATATTTAATAAATTAGGGGTAACATTTTGAATAAAAGAAATAGAAGCACCAATTTCTTTGATTGCTCACAATTATAATTATTTATTATTTATAGGACCACCTATAGAATTTATTACATTATACTGATTACCTGTATTAAAAGATAACCTTTTAAAAAAACCGTGGGTAAGAATTTTTTTAAATGTTATAAAGATTTTTTAAATTTTTGTCAACAGGGCAAGGATAGCTGATTCTTTGTATCCTTGTTTTCATTTTTACGTACCAAATTAATTTCCATATTCTTAGTAGATATGTTTCATAAATTGTTGGTTACCAATTGGTTCTATGTACCAATCTACATAGTATAATTCTGTTATTTAGTGTCCAAATTAGTCTAGTATCGAGGAAAGGTACACTATTATACAGGGTGTGGCGTGAATAATCTATAAAAATTAAACTACAGCTTCCTCATGATATTTGTAATAGAAAATTCTTATACGATAAAATTCTATCTTCGCGTTTTTTTTGTAAGTTAAAGTTAATTTATTCAACGAAAATGAGGGCCGACCCTATGTTATTTATTAAAAATTTTGGAAATGTTTTTATTCGACCCGAGATACAACCTTATAATTTAAGTCGATATAATCTAATACTAGTAATACTAAAAGAAGGTTAAGTTACACTGTCAAAAAATTTGTGCAGTCAACTGATTTTGTATTTGTATTAATTTCATTATTCACTTAATTATTAAATATTAAGCATCATCCATCGACCCATCAGTGTTAAAAAATGAAAGATTCCAGACAAAAGTTTTTATTTTGTAATTCCACGACAGCGACAGTGTAATTTTTATAAAGAAATAAAAACTAAGAATAGCGTGGGATTACATTAAAAATGAGATTATTATTTATTTTACTTATTTTTTTAGTTTATAACTAGTTTTACAATGAACCGAGAAAACAATGCATTTACTATTTCCGAACATGTCCATGTGGTGTTAATGTATTGTGTAGCCGGAGAAAATGCGCTCGTGGCGACTAGGTTTTATCGGGAACGATGGCCGCAACGTCACCCTCCATGTGCAAATACAATCCTACAGTGCGTTCAGCGGCTGTGAGATACGGGAAGTGTTATTCCTCGAGGAGAAGGACGTGGTCAGCAAGTGAACCTTCATGTTGAAGATGCAGTGTTGGAAAATCTTGACGAAGACCCCACAATTAATACTTGACGACTCGCACAGCAAGTAGGAACGTCATCTCGTACCGTACATGGCATCTTCAGGCGCCAGCTGTTGCACCCTTATCATCTGCAATCAGTTCAACAGATTTTACCCCCGGATTGTGATCAACGAATTCGTTTTTGCAGATGGTTTTACGGCAATGTGCCAATCAAGTAGACTTTCCTGCTTATGTTTTGTGGAACAAATGAAGCGACAGTTACCCGTGATGAAGTGGATTTCCATAACATGCATATGGGCCGATGAAAATCCTCACGCGATTAGGGAAACTCATTTTCAACATCGGTTCTCGGTAAATGTTTGGGATGGCATAATAGGCGATGTACTTGTGGGTACCTATTTCTTTGAAGGACTACTAAATTGACCAACATATGCTGACTTTTTGAAGAACCGGTTGCCTGAATTATTGGACGATATGGCATTACAAGTTCAGACACGCATGTTTTATCTTCAAGATGGGACTCCTTCAGACAGTACTCGAGAAGTAACGACACTTTTGAACGAAATGTTTCCTCAACAATGGATTGGACGCTTTGGTCCTGTGCCGTGGCAACCTCGGTCACTCGATCTAACTCCATTGAACTTTTATCTTTGGAGTCACTTGAAGTCATTGGTTTACAATACTCCAATTGCTACGGTGGAAGAATTGCGAAACCGTATACTTGAAGCTGCTGACACAATTAGGGGAATACCTGGAATTTGGGAAAATATTCGCCAAAATTGGTGCATCGGTGCCATGCCTGTATCCGCGCTAATGGGGAACAATTTCAACATTTTCTCTAGAAATGGTAAGTTTTATTTCATTTTGTTCCATATTTTAATGGAGTTTGTTTAGTGCATGGAGTTGGCAACTACAGATGCTTACGGATGTGACTTTATTTGCAAACTCTTGCAGTAACAACAATGCAATTAAAATAGTAATTACTATTAATTATTAAAATATGAAAATATAAGTTTTTTTTTAAATATCTATTTTTCTTAGTTTGTACTTTTACATTGAAAAATTCCCCAAAAATTGAGAAGTATCTATCACGTAACTCATCGTACAGCACACGGACAGGACCGTTCCAGAGAAAATATTTTGGTCCATAACTGAACTTTAATTTACGGAAAAAAAAATCGCAAAAATAGAACTTTTTCGTATAAGACCTTTCTATTACAAATATCGTTAGGAAGCTGTAGTTTAATTTTTATAGATTATACACGCTACACCCTGTATGTTTCTCTTTTAATAGTAAACTAAATATGCATATCATATTCATTAAAATTATATAAAATGTGCTGTTTTCCATCTTGTGTACAGGTTATGTCATCCACGTATTTCTTTAAAAAAGGCGAATGAAAATTTAAAATTAAATGCACAATTGAACTCAATATACGCTCGCATTGGTGTGCCACGGATTTGTTTATAAAATTCCTGATTAAAATAAATATCAGTGTCAAAAATAAATTTACTATAATTAATTATTTAAAAAAATTCTACTATTATTTTTGACTCAACTTTTTTTTATTTTTACCTGGGAATTTTATAAACAAGTACGTGGTACATCCATAGGAGCTTTTATCGGTACAATTTTGGCTCAATGTAATGAATGATCAATTAAATATACCATCATTTTCTGACACCAAAGAGGCCTTAATCTAAATTGACTCATTTTGGTTTAGGGAATCCTTTGTCTTACGTTGTACAGGTATTTTTAAAACATCCTGTATGTAATATTACACTGAATAGATATAAATATTATCTATTTTGCTTTTTAAAAAGTATTTACAGTTGCTTTTTTAAATTGTATATAGGTACTATATAAATTGTTCTGTAACAAAAACCAGATCCGCGTAATTTATGGGACGGTTTTCAAGAAAACAAGGGCTCAATAGTTCTAAGAATGACCCGGTTAAGTATTATGGGCACCAATATTCAGAGGGTAGTCTGAAGAACTTTTGTCACAGGAACTAATAAATTTAAAAACCGATAATGAGAACAAGCTCAAAACACTTCGGGTAAAGTAATTTCTTAAAAACGTATCGCCATGTGTTAAGCGTCTGGGAGGCACCGCGTAGACCCCATCTTTTTAATAACGCGCGAAACCGCGAGAAAGAGCGTAAAGATTCCACATTAGAATTAAATTATATTGTAAAATTGTTAATAATTCGAAAAGAGAGTATACCTAAGCAGCTGGGTTTTTTTGACGGATTTTTCCTAGCTATAAGAGTAGATTAAATGAGATCGACTAATCCGTCCCGTAATTGCTACGCGGAGTCGTAGGGGAGGGCTAGGGTTACTAATAAGTCATATAATTATTCTTATATAAATGTAAGTCAAGTTAATTAAATAATTATTAACCTAATTATTAAGGCATGCCGACATTCAGTGTTCTCGCCAATAAGATAAGAACCGAAACTTCTGGACCCAAGATATGGGCGTGTCAAAGCGAAGTGTGGAATTCGGGTGAGATCTCGAAAAAGGAGATCGTTCTTAAGTTTCACATTGAGCAGACTAATTATTAACTTTAAAATCTCGGGCTAATTAATTAATTTTGATAGTTTTTCTAAATTTGTATAAGCGCGCATTCCCTGAATCTCGGTACGCTGTCGCGGTTGAATCAATTCATTAATAATGCTGTTCGAGTCGTTGTGTTGTTATTTTGTTTGTTTTGTTTATTGTTAAAAAAACCCTTCCTGGAAGTTTTGTATTTCCTTTGTTTCTGCAACTACAGTGCTACCCTGTATAGTCAGCCACTGGATTACATCCCACGAAAGCAATGAAAGGGTAAGCGCTTGGAATTAATTTTCTGAACATACAACATTTCTAAGTTCCCACGTGTTAATTAAAGTATAACGATAACTAAATAAACTCCCTTTCGAGAATTAAGTAGTCACTCTTTCGAAAATTGAATAGTAACTCTTTCGAGCATCAAATAGATAATTAATTAAAGTTAGATAATTAAGGAAATAACCCCTCAGGTTACAGTTCACTAAACCACCTAAAATTAAATATTTAATTTTTAATAAGAAAGTTGGCGGAACACATTGCTTATGGGAGTCTTGCCTAGAATAATTGCCTATTAGATCTTATGTAGGCTATTCATAATATAAATTAATATTTTTGTCATCTCCTAAAATTCTTTAAATATGACTGTTAAATAAAGTCTTTCCCAACAATTTAACCTGCTTTTGCATCTGCCATCATCATCCAATTTAATACAATTTTTCTCCATAAATGTAATATAGGTAAAGCATAGGTATATTTTTTCTAAAAATACCTATTGATATACCTAGAGATACCTATTGATAGTGCAATAAAAAAATTTAATTTATATTTCGCAGCTAATCTCTAAGGTATTTTTTTCCAATGATCTAAAATATTTCAACATGTAATTTTTCTCAATCTTAATTGAAATAACCATTTAGATAGTAATATGGAAAACACCTGTGATTTTTTATTCAAGATAACGTTATCGTTACTATTATTAAAGCCAGAGCCCCTCACAGGCAAAATGTTTTCATTTTAGATATTCGATATCTCAATTACAAAATATTTTCGCTATCACTTAGAAGAATATGTTTTGTTGATTATGTTTGTAAACATAATTTGAAATTAACGTCAAGTTTTGTTAGTCGTATTTTTGTATACGAAATAATATATTATTATACTATTTTAGGAATATCCATTATAGTTTTCCAATAAAATTAACAATTAAGATATTTTTTTCTAATTTATATAAAATAATATCAACAAGTATGTATTTTTGAAAGATTTTTTTTTACAGAAAACCTCGGTATGAACTAGAAATGGTGTTTGCATTAAGGGCGCCATATTCTTGAAATAGTGTTTTACACAAAGACAAATAATTTAAGTAATTTAATAACTGAATAATTTGAAGCTTATCAAATAACGGGAATGTTATGTCATAACATCTGTGTATTTTCAAAGACGCCGCAGTAAAACGAATAAACAGGTGCAAAAAACGATCAAACCATCAAGGTTTTAGGTACTGAAATTTACGAAAATACTAACTTTTTTATATATAATTCCACATGTAAATATTCTTATAACATTTACTTGCTTAGTCCTACATATAAAATTGTTTACTTTTATTTATAAGTACGTGAAAATAATTCTTAAAATGTGGGGTTAGGATAACAGCAAACGCATGTTTTACAAACGCTTTTTTAAGTTATTATTTTATTTGAGTAACAATGAATAAACAGAACATCAATGATTTTATTTTTGGGCTTCCTTTTGTTCTACACGTTTTATTTTTCAAGATTTCGGTACGTAAAAAGGCCAGAAATTTGACTATTTCTCGGCCAGGGATATGGCCACCCCTAAATGTATGTAACAAATTTTAATTGGATCGATTACCGTTTCGGAAATATTACTCAAAAACCACTTATAATAGTGAACGGTATGGTATGTATAATTTTCTGTGCATTAAAAAAAAATATTTAAAACAATTCCTCTGTCTCATATTTAAATTTTATAAATGAAGTGTTAGAATAAGCACTATTTTCTGTGCATGTATTGTTCTTACTCTATAATTCAGTCATTAGTCTAATATTTTGATAATCAATTCAATTTAATCCATTTCAGTACTTACAGAATGCCATAAAAAAAATAATCCTATTTTGTCAATGCTATTGTGAATAATTCAGATACTCAATATTTGGAAATTTATGATTTACGTAAAATAGAATAATTAAATGAACTAGGTATTTCTTACTGACATGCTCTATAAAAATTGTTCAAAGTTGTTTCCATGTGCTAATAAACATGCTTCCAAACGACGGTCAAAATTCTGTCAAACACCACACCACACATTCACTGAAAACCGATACTGGATCCGAGATCTCTGTACAACGTAAGGATTTGCATCACACCAATACTGAATGTTGTGAAAATTTAGTATGTCGTCTCTAGTAAAACAAAAAAAAATTTGTAAAAAGCACCTTGCTTGTCAAAATCCGGATCTTGTGCTGTTGATGTCGAAACCACTGACAGAATTCCACACGGGGCTGAAAATCATTGTCATTTTGTTCTCGTAGTACACGCCACACGATACTGTTAGATACACCCACCTCTCGGCCAATGTCGCGAGTACTGCGCCTCGGGTTTTCCTCAGCGAGGTTTATGATGTTTTCTTCGTTGTAGCTTTCATATGTCACGTGGACATTTTCGGCATCTCGTAACCTTTGAACTGCCTTTTGCACTGTTCTACTGTCAGGTTGTCGTCTGTTACTAATAAAAATTTCAAGTCTCATTTAAATTGTACTAACATTCTCTGTACATTAACACCTACTTCTTGATCAGAAAACATCTTATACGCCGGCTAAGTAATTCACAATGCACGTGCACACGATGCACAAGGTCGGCTTACATTTATTGTTAATTTTCTGAATAAATTTTCTTGAAAACAGAAGCATTTAGGCCATCAGTTGTTTAATAAAAGTTCCTCATTTTCGTGCCTTCTATCACCATTTTCAAGGAACGCACTTATTTCAAAAACATATAAATGATCGTACTGATGCGCGGAGAAGTTCTTTTGACCATAAGTTAGTATTTGTTCATCACTTGTCATTTCCAGATAACGATAAAATCTACACAGATTTTATTTACGCTATAGCTCTATAGGCTACGTCCAAACTATTATTGGTTTAGTCCGAAGGCTTTAAAAAATTTTAAAGCTCTTTATTATTATTTATATTCTCATTTTTTCTTCCGGGCACATAACTTATACGGCTATATAGTAAAGGGTTATTATAAAGTTAAAAGACTTACAGTTTGGGAGATATTAATTTTTCTCGGTTTTTCCTCAAGCCCACGGCTTATAGATAAAGGAGTTATTAGTTTAGAGGGCCCACGATTTGGAATATATATTTATTTCTCTCTTCCTCTCTTCCTTCTTCCTGTAGGTACACTGTTTATAGGGATATAGGTCAAAATAATAAAATTTGTGTTATTTTTTGATCTGGGAAAATCTCATTCCTACAAATGATTCAATTTTCATTTTTACGTTCTTCTTTTTTCTTTTCAATTTACAGTGGCTATATCTCAAGAATTTACAAAAAATTTTCTTATAGTTTTGGCGCCTCATTAGTCGTTTGGGGGCCTATCTTCCAAAATAAGTCGGGTTTTGCCGACTGCCCGACCTGGCCAGACCGGGCCTGAAAAAGATAAGAGAGGTAAAATATCTATTATGTAAATCATCCTGTATATATTTAGTTGATATATACTTAAATACAATCATAAAACATTTTTTTTATTTGAAATCGAATCTTGAACTTTCAATCTTTTACTTTTAACTGCTATAAAATATGTTTCAAAAAGATTTGTACCACAGATTACTAAGAACTTACTAAATTCTCTCTGAATCAACTATTTCACTTTATTAATGTCCTTTATAATTCGCTTGTTACTATAGTCACTAGATCCTAGCGTTTTGATAATAATAATTTCAGTACTTCAAACATATCACAAATAAACTAATTCTATGTTGTCTTTAATACTATTGTAAATAATACTTAATTATTTTAAGTAATTTTTCCTTTTAAAACATTTCCAAAAATAGTTTTATCATTTTATGTACATACCTACCTACGAAAGCTACTTCAAGCTGAGGAGTACTTGTAAAATATTATTTCTAATAAGTTATGAATATAAGGCTTAAATATGTTTCATAACTTATCAATAACAATAACAATACAATATTTTACAAGTACCCCTCTTCCTCAAGTAGGTAGCTTTCATAAGTACATAATATAAGGCACATTTTAAGAGAATTAATCGCATCAGCCATGTCTCTAAGAGGTTTTATATTTTGTTGCTTACTAGCTATTAGGTGAGTTCCCAAACACTTCACTTACATAGGCACGTGTAAGAAATTTTTCACTTTTTTTGTTGAGAAATATCTGTTATAACGTTTATTACTTCATTTTATAAATTGTATTTTAAAATGATGTTATATGCTTCTTTATAAAAAAAAATGATACTGTGTGGTTCTTCATAAAAAAACACAATTTGAATCAAAAACATATTAAAAAATATTTTTTGTTGTGTTTAAAGGGTAACCCTTTATGTTTTTTTGGGATAATAGTTTCCCACCTATTAAAATATAACCCTCGTATGCTTCACTGGAAAACTACTATCCCAGAAACTCAACATTAGATATAATATATGTGCTGCCATCTTTAGAATTATTCTAAAGTTCTGCAGTTACTGACATCAGGATTTGGCCTAGCGGGGTTGTGTTGAATAGGTTTTTTCCCTCAAAAGGTTCAAGGAGTAATGGAGGAAGCATGTCCACTACAGCATCTCAAAATGTCTAATATTGACCTGGATTGTAAGTACTCTGTGCTACATATCAATGCTCAAAGTTTATCTAACAAAATTGATGAACTTCAGATATTTTTAGCTAGTAATCATTTCGATATTCTATGTATATCAGAGCACTGGCTNGTTTTTATACAAAACAAAGGAAATTATTGAAAATTTGTGGAACAACGGATAAGTACAATCACCAATATACCCTTTATTTCTAGTGTAGTGTGTAAGAATTTAAAATTTGACTGCAGTTTTTATTATATTCTAGAAAACTTTGTAAGCTTATGTTTCCACTTCTACTTTATTTATATTTTTTATTATGAAAATATTGAGGAACAAAGTTAATATCCGGTATCTGGCTACAATAATATCTGTACTTTCCATAGAAACTGCAAAAATAGGTCATAAGCTAATAGCCGGGTTGAAATTACTCAAAATAATGATTTTAGGATTATTTTCTTATATAAAGTTGTAACAAATTTTCAATCCCTCTAGAATTGAAAATAAAAAGAAATATAAATATTAGAGATAATGACTTCAATACCATACACCATATCTACACCACCAATGGAGGGGGGTTGGGCGGTGTGGTAAATTTGTTTTTTTTTTAATTTCAAACTTTTCTACAGTTTTAGCTATACTTATATGGTAGGAGAAAGCTATGGCCTCTAAATTTTTTTTCGACAAATTCAAATACGGACAGAAATATAAAATTTTGTAACATTGTCTAACTTGTAACGTAAGTAGTTTAGGTAAAAACTGTTTTACTCCGTTTCATAAATCTTAATTATATGTTTGTATAATTACTGTTAGGCTATAAATAGTGTAATGGTAAGAGATCCTTTATTTTATTGTAGGTGGGAAATACATCACCCAGAAAATTAATGAGTATAGTCTGTTTACTAAAACGTCTTTGGGAATATAATTTCCCACCGGAAAAAAAATATACCAGTAGTAAAAAAAAAAATAAGGAAAATATGGTTTTATAGTAAAATATATTAGACAAATTAAAATCACATTTAAAATATTTGTTAAAAAGGGTCCCAGTCTTCTACCAAGGGTTTTAAGTGTAGAATATGTTGCACTGTTGAACTGTTGCAAAATATGAAATAACAATAATAACCCAAAAGTTATGCCTCTTGTTTCATAAGTTGAATGAATACTGTAGCTAATATTCTGTACATATACTCGTATTTCAAAAAAGTATACAATAAGAACACATCATACAGTGGAAATACAACTACTCTGCAAATTACAGCCATTACAGCTCCGTCTAGTATTAATTGCCATACATTTCATCCAACGCCGACATCAAATAAATATATGGTATATTTTAAAATATGTAGGAGTTAGTGGTGTAAATAGTTGATCAATAATATATAATGTTTATATACGTTTTTAGCACAGCACAGGATGAAACTAATAATAAACTTTTCCCCGAAGGTTTTATGTTTGGTGCAGCCACATCTTCTTATCAAATAGAAGGTAAGTCTCTTTATTGTAACATAAATAACTATTTATAATATTAGTTATGATTGGATTAGATTGTTTATAGTAATTGATGTTAGATTTGATTTATACAGGATATTTCAAGAAAGTATTGCGAAACTTGAGGACATTGCGGAAGAAAATTTTTGTATATAATCCCCAAGTCGGAAATGTTATTATGTTCACTTCAAAAAGCTTCGATATTTAAATAATTTTTATTAAGGATAACGCAAAAATAATATAATACTTGTTCAAAGTGGCTTCTGGTAGGATGTTCGAAAATGTTATTCGGCAAGGATGTCGACGATTCGGAAAGCGCTCAGCTTCTCCAGCGTTGCTTCGCCATAAATAAGATGCATATCTGCATACTCTTGGAACGTTAATTGGTCCATTTCAACAACTTACAAGCAAAATTTCGTCGCAAACAAAACAAATCTGAAACACTCAATTAGATCATATCATCTATTACGTGACAGCTCTGTTTATTTGTTTCACTATTCCTTATATATAGGGTGGCCAAATGAAAACGAAACAGAGCCATTTTCAGGAACTGCGTCAAGATTGTAGAAAAACGCTCAGACCCGTCGATTTTAGATTAAAGGGGGACATTCTTTGTTGGTACTTTTGACTCCGCCGCTTTAACCCCCATGCAAGGGTAAGCATCACCCCAAAATGTTTAAATGGCATTGGGGGTTGAGTAATATTTCTTTTGAAAGCTCTTACAATTCTCTTTACAACAGACTTTAAATTTTATAATTCCGCCCAATACTTATTAATAATTTTGATTTTAAAGTTGAAACTTATGTACAAACAATTAGTAACGGTAAAAATGCCAGTCATTCGAGTTAAGTACGCCAATGGTATAAATTTAGTATTTCTTGCGTTACATTGGTTTTTGGCGATTTGTTATCACTTTCGTAAAAAAAAACAATTGTAAAAAACAGAAATGAATGCTATACACACACAATGAACGTAAAATTAGTGGATTCCAAATTATTTTCTAGTATTATTTGGAAGCGTTGGTTGGTAGTTTATTTAATTGTGTTTTTGAAAATTAAACACTATGGTTTATTCCATTGCGGAAAGGGTAGATATCATTTCGCTTTACTTTATGAACAATAAATGTGCGAATAGAACAGCTCAGCTATTTAATGAACAACATCAAGATCGACATGTCAGGAGGAAGTATGTTCTAGAGTTAGTAAAAAAATTTCAAGAGACAGGGAACGTAGCCAATAAAAAACGAGAAATTGAAAAACCTATAGTTAATGAAGCTAGTGAAGTTGCAGTTTTGGGACAAGTTCATCTTGATCCTACATTAAGTACGAGGCAGCTGGCATCTGTGTCTGGGATCAATCGAACTAGCATACAAACCATTTTGAAGAAGAATAAATTCCATCCATACAAAATACATTTAGTCCAGGAACTTCATGAGGATGATTATGACCGCCGTTTGCAATTTTGCGAAATAATGAGTGAGCGAGCAGGGAACGATCCACAGTTCCTTTTTAACATCTGTTTTTCTGATGAATGCAGTTTTTTCTTGAACGGGACGGTAAATCGTCACAATTGCCGCTATTGATCCGATTCAAACCCAAGAGCTTTTCACGAGGTGCATACACAGCAACCGGAAAAATTAATTGTATGGGCTGGAATTTTCGGTGACTGGCTGGTGGGTTCTTTTTTCTGCCTGGTAATTTGACTGGCCAAATGTATTTGCAATTACTGAAAGACGCTATTGGCCCTGCCTTGACTGATATTATTGAAAATGTTCCAGAGTATGATGAAGATCATTTGATTTTTTAACAGGACGGTGCTCCTCCGCATTATGCGTTAATTGTCCTTCAGTATTTGGACCGACGTTTTCTACGGAATTGGATTGGGAGAAGAGGCATCATTGAGTGACCTCCACGATCACCGGATTTATCGCCCCTTGATTTCTTTTTGTGGGGATACCTAAACCAGCGTCGCTGGAAGATTTGCGTCAAAGAATCGTCGATGAATGCCGTCGAATCAAGCTGGAAATGCTTCGGAATGTGAGCGAACGTTTCGAACAAAATCTTTATTCTTGTATGGAAGCGGGCGGTCATCAGTTTGAACATTTAAGTAGTAAGTAAGCAACTAAACATAATTTAACCCTTGCTTGGGGGTGAAAGTGGCGGAGTCAAAAATTCCAGCAGAGAATGTCCACCTTTAATATAAAATCGACGGGTCTAAGCGTTTTTCTTGACGCAGTTCCTAAAAATGGCTCTGTTTCGTTTTCATTTGGCCACACTGTATATTACAGCGTGACACAGATGACATTGAATTGATAGATTAGATACGTGCAATAGAGCCTTTATCACATAGTTGTGGATAAAAACAATTTCTGTGTGTAGGATATGTAGTTGGTAAACACTTATCAGAAGAGATAAACGTGTTTATTTTGTTTCCAATCATTTTTTGAGTTATCTTTAATAAAAATTGGCTTTTGGTGTCAACGAGATAACATTACGTTTTCTGACTAAAATTACTCCAGAGCCAAAACGGCTCATTTCCGACTAGTGGTTTATATGCAAAAATTTTCTACCCCAGTGTCCTCTATATCCTCCTCAATTTTAGCAACACCTATTTTGAAACACCGTGTTGGAAACATATCTGAAACAATTTTATTTAATTGCCAAGCTATTTTATTTCAAACCCTTATTGAAACTAAAAAAAGATTACAAATTAGGTGGTCAGGACGCTCTCATTAAAAAATTTTGGATAGTATTCACAATGGATGCTCAAGTATACACACACTTTCAGTGCTTTCTAGCGTGAATCGTATCCAGAAGTAAACATTGGAGGCGTTTAAACATTAATGAAAATTGATTAAATTGTAAGGAAAGTTTTATTAAGAGTAAATTGGCAATTGATTACTTACTTTGTCATAATATAATTTTTTACGACTTTCTAAAAGGTAAATAAAAACAAACTGTTAAGAGAGATGTTAACAGATTATTGTCTATTTGTATATGAAAATGGAGAAAGAACATCCCAATAATCTTTTCAGGTATTTATCTACTTACAAAATTGAATCCGTTATTCTAGGTGCATGGGATGAAGATGGCAAAGGGGAAAATATTTGGGATCGTTATACGCACTCTCACCCTGAATTAGTTGTTAATAACGACACTGGTGATGTAGCTTGTGATTCCTATCACAAGTACAAAGAAGACGTAGCTATGTTGAAAGAATTAGGCGTTGATTTTTATCGATTCTCATTATCCTGGTCAAGAATTCTTCCTACAGGTACTTTTATACTTTAGTAATTACATTTCTTTCAATCATTATCATTATATCTGTAAATCATTTGTCACGATTTAGAAACTGTCGAATATATCTCCAATAGTCAAGGAGATATAGTTGTAAAGTATACTATAGAGATAATACCACACAAAAAGTTATCATCTAAATTCTCACTTTTAGACCACGATAAAAGTGTAGATCCCTAGATATGAGCGAGATCAGGAACATTTTTAAAATTGCAAAAATGTTTAAAACATTTTTTAAAATACCAATTTTATCTGTTTTTTATATTTTGGAACCTATGCAATTTGGAAGAACATTGGAGCGCAAATAAGTTTTAAAATTGAATTTTGCACAATATACTGTAAGTTAAAATGTTTAAATTTATTACCGATGTTGCACAATAGTAATAATTGATGAAAAAAGGCAAAATAATCAAATGTTTTGGATAATTTTTTTAAAATATTATAATTCCGCCGAGGGCATTTTGCCTTTTTTCATTAATTATTGCTATTGTGCAACAACGGTAATAAATTTAAACATTTTTTACTTCCAGTATATTGTGCACAATTCAATTCTAAAACTTTTTTCCTCTTCAATATTCTTTCAAAATACATAGATTCCAAGATATAAGTAAAAAACTCAGATGAAATAGGTATTTTTAAATTTTTTAAACATTTTTGCAATTTTGAAAATGTTCCGGACCTCGCCCAGATTTAGAGATCTACACTTTTATTATGTGAGTTGTACTGAAGGTAATCCAAAAAAAATTTGCTTGCCCCCTCTCAGATCCACCTCAAAACAGATCGCCCTGGTCTATTTGCTAAATGCACATTCTCTTGAATGCTTGGTGATATCTGCTTTACTGTTCATTTAGTATTTATATCATGATACTATTTATGCGAGTTTAAGTATTTACAAACAGCATTTTGGCATTCATATATTAAATGTTATTCCATTAATGGTTGTTTATATACACTAAAAATCTATTCTGTGATTTCTAGGATTCGTAAACAAAGTTAACCTTCCCGGGGTGACATACTACAAGAACCTAATCAAAGAACTGAAAGATAATGGCATCGAACCCCTGATCACCATGTACCACTGGGACTTGCCACAACCCTTGCAGGACATCGGAGGATGGCCGAGCGAGTTCATAATAGAAGCTTTCGCAGAATACGCGAGGCTATGCTTCGAACTCTTTGGAGACGACGTGAAATATTGGCTGACATTTAACGAACCCAAGCAAACTTGCTTAGGAGGTTATGGCCAGGGATATTCTGCCCCAGGAATTACATTGTCAGGATTAGCAGACTATGTGTGTACTCATCACTTAATCAAAGCTCATGCTAGGGCTTGGCACATCTATGACCAAGAATTTAGAGCTACACAACAAGGTACTGTATTAATCACATTAAAGATTGGATGATATTGTATAAAAATTTAAAATATAGAAATCTTCCAACATTTTAGAATCGAAACAGTTTGAATTTGGGACCTTCAAACACCTGAAAATAATCTTTTATACAACAGAAACAATGACTTCAAAAGAGTAAAATCGAGTTTTGCAAAGTTTGTATTCTTTAACACGCAAATATCACCTGATTAAACTGAAAAGATAAAATAATACATATGACACATGTTTATTCTCTTCATCAAATTGATTGAGCAGACATTATTTAAAAATAAACTCCAGGAATTCAATGCATAAGTGAAGGGATTCTTACTTTATTTTCACGAAAATAATTGTTAATGTTTCAAGTAAGGTAAATTTGCATTTCTTTGTTAATTTAGCACTTTATTATTTGGAGGTGGACGGACATAGGACCATTTAGATTTATATATAAGTTAAATCTTTGTCAAGAGTAGTCCACTACAAAACAGAATTGTGTCAGGACAGTTAATAAAATAGTATGTTCCCATAAAACATGAACAGGTCTCTCAGTATACCTCAACCTTCATAAAAATCGTGATACAAAATGTTGAAATTAGTAAAAAAATATTACATTTTCTGAAATATATCTAAAGATGTTTGAGGAAGACGTCGACACTGTTTAGCTAATTTATCTAATTAAATATAAGAATTCGCTAAGTTGACTTGTATAACGTCAACTAACGATGACGAGTCAATTAAGAATTTTTCATTATCAATACAAATTCTAAGTAAAAAAGGGCTCCTCACTATTCTCGAAGAACGGGCTATTGCAGAGGCAGAGGCTGAATAAAAAAATTGGAAGTTCAAAACAACTCTTGATTTTGACGAAATTGGACATTTTATTTTCTTCGAAATGAATTAATTGAATTTGCGCAATACTCAATGGCATCAAAATTCTGAGGCTTCGACTGATTTCCGTAACCTTTATCCTAAAAATAAATGACTCAAGATCACTTCACACTTTTTGCTCTTCTACCGCCTGGTAAAGTTTCCCGATTACACCCTAGTTCACCATGTATAATCGAAACGCAGGAAATTTTTCAGAGAAACTAAGTTTTTATTAAATATCCTAACATCGCTATTAAAAAAATTAAAGGTACCATATTTGAGGACATAATCAATACAATGTGAAGATATGATGTTATTACAAAACAATAATCATTGTTTTCAGGTCTCGTATCAATCACTATTGATACTATGTGGCATGAACCTGCTAGTGACAGTGAAGAAGATGTAGTTGCTGCTGAAACAGCACTACAATTCGAAGTAAGTAGTAATATTATAATATATATATTGATAAAGGGAAATTGAAGAAAAGTATTTACCGATAATTTTTTTAGTTCGGATGGTATGCAAATCCAATCTATAACAGCGACTACCCAGAAATAATGAAGACTCGCATTGCAGAACGTAGTTTAGCTGAAGGCTTCAACAAGTCCCGTCTTCCATCATTCACCGACGAAGAAATCGCCTACATTAGCGGCACTTTCGATTTCATGGCTGTCAATATGTATACTTCAATGCTAACAGCGGCCACGGATGAAGTACCAGTTGGGGAACCAAGTTACACTTACGACATAGGAGTTAATAGCTACCAGCCTGATGAATGGGAGTCATCATCCATACTATATTTCAAGGTACCTATTTTTTGCTTTAATAAGAAGCTAGAAAAATAAAATTACAAACAGTTAGGTATTTTTGTATATGAAGTAGGGGTACCTACATTTAGATAAGCTACTACAAATGCTTTAAAAAAGAACTAAATATCCTAAACCACCCAAAGTATTTATTGAAAATTTTACATGAGATTAAGGAAAATTCTGAGCTAGTATAATCTCTGCAGTGCTGTAATCCAGTGGACAATTCATACTTTCTTATTTCTATTGCCAACTCTTGATATTTTTCTTTCTCTTTTGAGTACGTATTGAGTCTTTTCTATAAAGTTTTTATCGAGAACGCTTCGTTGCAAAGATATAGGGTGTTAAACTTAAACAAATATTTTCAATTTTTTTTAATAATTTAAAATAATTTGAAATTGATCACATGTATTTATGTAAGCATTGTCCAAAATCTCAGGCCTTTTTCTAAAATTTAGATGCTTCAGTGGCAGAGATACAGGGAATCGGTGGCATATTTTTCTAAATAAAATAGTACTCCACTGCTTTACTATAACAATCATTATATTTTTGGATTCGTCTTTCAATTTTCTTTAAATTACTACCCTCTTATGTTTTTCGAAAAAGAGCCTAATTTTCGAGTAAAACTTAAAAAACGAATTGAAAACACATGACCTCAACCTACTAGATTTCTTTTTGTGGGGTGCTGTTAAACGGCTGGTATACAGTGAACAAATTAATACACCTGAGAAGTCAGAATAAAGAATAAATCAGATTCAAGCAACAATAAATTTCGAACAAATTACATTTTCGTTACTAAAAATACAGGGTGATTAATTAACAATGAGAAAATCGAAAGCTGAAGATACTACACGTGAAATGGTGACCATTAGCGCAAGCATGCATTATCCGAAAGTTGATAGTTTCGGAAATTCAGGGTGTTGAAAGTTAAAATTTTAAATCGTTTTTTTGAGATTATTCTGAAAATATGTAGGTTAGGAACTTGAAAAGTTGTGAAACTATATTTTTTAAGAGACGAATAAGATGCGTATTGTAATTTCAGCATTGCTCATAGAGGGCGCCACTTACGACCAATTTTACCGAAAATTTAATTAATAACTTTTTACCCTGTATATCTAACATGAAACTTGATTCAAAACCTGAACGAGCAATCATTTTTCCATTAATTATGTATTCTTGTTCATTTCGGTATCTCGATCCGTTTTCGAGAAAAACCGATTTAACGAACACTATGTTTTGATAATACGAGAAATTAAAAGCGAAACAAACAAAGTATTTCTTCGTGTTATTATAATTAACAATTAACAATAAAACAAATGAAATCGTAATAATGATTTAAAGCCAGTGTTCGAAGAACATTTACACACTTTACACAACGTTTTCTGAGAGAACTTCGAGTTTGAAACAACATATTGGGATTGCGTTTGACTTCGTTGGCAGCGATTTGTATTCTTTGCCACAATTCTTCACACGAAGTAATAAATTCTTCCAAATAGAAAAATGAAGAGGATTTAAGTCCGGACTTCTGGGTGGCCAAGTAAAAATGCTTCCACGGCTTGAAGAAGTTCCACTTTATTTAAGAAGAGACATGTGGTTCATGCACGACGGAGCTCCACCGCATTTTTCTTGGCCAGTGCGTGCATATTTAGATGCAGTTTTTCCAAATCGCTGGATTGGCCATCTTAGCATTTTTGCTTGGCCATCCAGAAGTCCGGACTTCAATCCTCTTGATTTTTCTATTTGGTCTCGAATGAAAGATATAGTTTACAAAGAATCTATTGGCTCGTGTGAAGAGTTGTGGCAAAGAATACAAATCGCTGCCAACGAAGTCAGACGCAATCCCAATATGTTGTTTCAAACTCGAAGATCTCTCAGAAAACGTGTAAAGTGTATCAGTGTCAACGGTGGATTCTTCGAACAATTACTTTAAATCATAATTACATATTTTATTTGTTTTATTGTTAATTGTTGTAATAACACGAAGAAACTCTTGGCTTGTTTCGCTTTTAATTTCTCGTATTATCAAAACATAGTGTTCGTTAAATCGATTTTTCTCGAAAACGGATCGAGATACCGAAATGAAACAAGAATACATAATTAATGGAAAAATGATTGCTCTTTCAGGTTTTGAATCAAGTTTCATGTTAGACATACAGGGTAAAAAGTTATTAACTAAATTTTCGGTAAAATTGGTCGTAAGTGGCGCCCTCTATGAGCAATGCTGAAATTACAACACGCATCTTATTCGTCGCCTAAAAAAATATAGTTTCACAAATTTTCAAGTTCCTAACCTACATATTTTCAGAATAATCGCAAAAAAACGATTTAAAATTTTAACTTTCAACACCCTGTATTTCCGAAACTATCAACTTTCGGATAAGGCATGTTTGCGCCAATGGTCACCATTTCACGTGTAGTATCTTCAGCTTTCGACTTTCCCATTGTTAATGAATCACCCTGTATGTCGCGCTAATGTTCGTGGAAATGGAGATATTTTTGAGCATTACTCAAATAAAATCATTAAAATGATTACTAATGCTATTAATTCCTTTATTCTTTATAACCGCATGATTAGTGTTTGCATGTTAAGTAAAAGTGTTTTCATATCATATATTTTCCTATGCAATTTAGATAACTCCATGGGGCATAAGAAAACTTTTAAATTGGTTGAAAGAAACTTACAACGATCCAGCAATTATAATTACAGAAAATGGTACCCCTGATGATGGCTCCTTAGATGATGTTAAGAGAGTTCGTGTTTACAGGGTAATATATTTATGTTTTATATATATTTGTTAATACCATAAACCTGTGCAAATGTATCCCAATTCTCATATACTGGAGCATTAGATTAATTCTTTTTAATATAATTGCACAAAATATCGCGCACGCTGCTAATTTTGCTTTACTAAAAAAAGTAATGAAACCAAAAGAATGTTATGTCTATTGTAAAAACAATATGCTTATTTTATTATTCTAAATGTTCTTACAGAATGACGACTAAAACTTAACAAACTAATTAACAATGTTTTTTAGAAAATTAGGACAATTTCAAATAATAATTTTTGATTTATATGTAGGATTATCTTAGTAATGTAAGAAGTGCTATAGAGGATGGAGTAAATGTATTTGGCTACACTGCATGGAGTCTTATGGATAACTTCGAATGGTTACAGGGTTATGCGTAAGTTTCTCGAAAAGTAACAAGTAAAAATGTTTGAAAAATACAGTATCTGAATCTCGTTTTTGCCTTAAGTAATCTAATTTACCTGCTTTTGGATATTTCTTTAGCATGTCAAAGTATTTTTATATGTACTACTTTATAATTTATTTTAAATATTACGTGTCTTAGTTGTACGTTAATTTTGCAAAATAAAATACCACTTATTTGTTTTATAAAATAATTATATTAATTAAATCATAAGTAGGCAGAAATACGTTTTTTTGTGAATATAACTAGTTTCGTGCTAAAAGAAAAATATGAGAAGGAATCCAATGATTTATACTGTTTTAATTGTTTTATCTTTTCAGAGGAAAATTCGGGCTCTACCATGTAGATTTCGACAGCATTAACAGGACGAGGACACCCAAAACATCTGCGGCTTACTACAAGAAAGTTACCAAGACTCGTTGTTTGGTAGACACTTGTGAGGAATAAACAAAAGTTTATATGTTCAATCAAACCTAACAATCGCCATTGCATTTTTTATTAAATAATCCAAAATTTCAAAAATGTTGAGAAAGGAAAGGACACAATAAATAAAATTTCATTTAATGGAATTTAAAACGTGAAATTAATATATTTCCAAAATAATACTAACTTAGGTACCTAATAAAATGGCACGTGGTTTTGTTTAATTTTTTTATAATTAACAGTGTTTAAACAATAAAACTTTTATTTTATTATTCAATTGTTTGGTTATTTTCTTGCATATATGTTTTTAAGTATTTAATGGGGATATTTCACTAATTATCGTGCGAAAGGAAGTTTTGACAAAATTCCAAACACAATGTTTATCAAAATATACGGGATGGGTAAAACTTTTAAGTGTTTCTAACCAAATAAAAGCTATATATACCCTAATCCAAAATCCTTCCTTAAAAAAATATAATAATACTGTATTAAAAATTTTCTGTGATGTATTGTTTGACCAATATGAAATACTTCAAAATACTTATTCAAAATGCTGATCTTTTGATGTTTTTCTCAAGACAGTTTCTAACAAAAATATTTTTAAAATTTCAATAAAATTGTCCATCTAAAACTACAAACAAAATGATTTTGGAATAAAAACTATTCAGAGAACTTCACACAATTTTTTAACAATATATTTCTAAACAAACGTTTTATTTCTGAGGTATATTCGGCTAATTGCTTTTGTTTTATCCAGATGAATTTCCAGTTCAAATATTTTTTCTTCTCTAATTATGACCTTGTATGTGAGAAAAATAATGCACCTAACCACCTGTGACTTAATTGAAAAACCTAGTACTGAAGTACTTATAATTATCAGTTACTGACCGATATCAGTTACATATTGATTCGATAACTTAAAATCATTCATCAAAAACTATTGTGAAGACATTCTATTCGTGCATATTTAGAACCGATTTTATTTGGATGATTAAGCTTGTTACTTTTTAAAATTATGTCTTCTAGGCAGCATTAACCAATTCCAGAATTGATTTGCACTATACAATCAAGTCGTGCAAAATGTAGGAATACTAATGTAATTTCAAAGATAGAAAATTTGGGTACTATAAAAATAATAGTGATCCTGGTTTGTATTTAATTTCAACTTAAATGTCAACAATTAATTCACCATAGCTATAGGAAACCAAAAATAAAGCAAATGAATAAAATATTTGTCTAAATTCATCCTTTGCATGTATTTCATCAAATAGTAGGTATCACTTGTTTTATTTGTTCATCGTTGTCTGTTGCACTTGAAAATAGCTAGGCGTCACACAATAGAGAAACATTTTTAAACGTATGAGTTGTATGAACACTCAAAATATCAAATTAAACAGATGAACATCGCAAATTTATCTAAATAAACCAACCTCTGTTTTTACTAATCCTGTTTAGTTTTACATATTTCAATAAAACCTCCCGACGATTAAAACGATATAAAGTTGGATATGTGACGATCTTTTATCGTAAGGGAGATATATGGCCAAAAGAGTCAATATCAACATAACACAATTATTGGCATAGAGATACTCTTTTCAAACCTTATATCACTGTAATCGTAAGAATTACATTAATAAAAGAGCATTAAGAACATTATGCAAAAACATACATAAGTTACATTTTAAAGAAATGTTGTTGCCGCAGTTAACCTACACAATTATTTATATGTAAATAAATATATTTGCATATAAATTTTTGTTGTAGTCATAATCTATAAAATATAAATAATAAAATGTTATCTTTAACTACAGTATATAAGTAATATAACACCTATAACACCTTGCATTAATAAAATTTGTTATGAAAAATAAAGATCTTGATTTTAAAGCAAATCCCTGATAACTGAATGCCACTTCAAAATGAAACAAACACTTCTGAAACACATAAGGATTAAATAATATTATCTAAATTTATATATAGCAGGTACTCTCGCAGGTTTTTCACCATTTAATCAGAGTAAACATGGAGCCCAAAATATTTTTAATTTATTCCTTTCTTATTTTCGGGTGAGTGCTGGGTATTTTATAATTATTCCTATTATTTCACCAATATTCTTCAAGGTCAAATTATTTCTTTATTATTAAAATCTTATAAGTTTGACTCTATTCAAAAAATGTTATGATCATTCATGTCTCGTAAAAACGAAAGAAAAATATAAATTAGGTAAATTAATTAATATTAATGTCAATAAAAAAATTGAACCTACTTGAAGAAATGTTTTGAAATTAATAGTACACGCACGATATAATGCAACATAATATATTTTATACAGTTACATCCAAGCAGAAGACGATGTAAACAACAAAGCTTTTCCTGACGATTTCTTGTTCGGTACAGCTACTGCTTCCTACCAAGTGGAAGGTAAGTCAAATGTTTGTTTTATAAAAAATGGTATCTACACAAATTAATACTAAAATTTTCTTCAGATAGTTTGTAATATGATTCTTTTAACTATACAATGAATTTAATTTTATTGTTATTTATAGTTCAAAATTGATGAAAAGATTTCTCTTCACCAGAAACTTTTTATACATATACTATTTGGATTATTCCAGTATAGTATACAATAAAACTACAGGGTGGCTGCCGAGGTATCCGAAATACTTCGTGTATGATTTATATGACTAATTATAAGCAAAAATTGTTCTATTCACTTTTCCCGAATTCCCAACGGTTCTTGAAATATCGGGGTTTGATGTTGCTAGATCGTATGGGTAGCTGCTAGAGCGTAAATTACATTGTTGCCACCAGAGGGCTATAGTCCAGTCATTCTATCCAAAAATAAGGCAAATTTGAGATCAAGATTTCCTATGTGCATTTTCCGCCATCTTGAGAAAAGGGGTGAATTTTTGTTTATTGTTTTTTGTTTCTCTTTCAACGATCTACAATTTAGGTTCTATAAACTTTTCACCTATTATTGTTAGTTGTTAAGTTATCGAACAAAATAGATAAAAATTCAAAGATTCGAACTGGTTTTTTTGGTTTTTCTCTTTTTCCTTAGTTATCGAAAACATGTCTATTATAAAACTTGTAGTAGGTGTTTGTACGAACAACTTGGTGTCTTTGTTTTTTCTGTAGGGTGATAATTGCGTGTTCTTTCGCGTCTCGAAGTCGGCAAGTCCGTGCAAAGGTTTTATTTTATAGCTCGCGCGATTTTATAGGTACGTTGTAATGGATTCGAAATGAAGAACTAACACAGTGAGATTATGTTTCACACGTATGGAATTTAATATACAAGAATGTTTTCGTGTTGAAGAAGTATCTACGTCTTCCTTCTCCTCGACGGCCCTAGTTCACAGTCCCTCTGTTGAGGATACTTTTCGATGCGTGGAGATTCCTCGACCATATTTTCTCCGATTGTTGAATCATATTCGGAATCTAATTCGTTGTCACAGATCAGGACTTCGATTTTGGCAACGTTTTTGCATATTTGTCCACTGCGTTTCAGGCAAATGATTGAACATGCAATGCCAGCTCTTCTGCACCCACAAGCAGTACCGCATTTTTCCTTGCATTTGCAAGACATTAGCTTCAAAAGCTCGGGCGGCGCAGGTTCAGCCGTATTAATAATAGGCTCTAGATCATGGTCCGTTCGTCGCCAACCCCATTCCTCCGGATCCTTGTAAAACCCAAGCCAAATTTGTACCTGATGATACGTGCGGAATGTGTGTTGTCGTGCTGCGCTTCTTGTTGGTTGAATCTATTTCTGGTGATAGATTTTGCGTAGCGTTGATATCGTAGCACATTGATGTTTTTGATGTGCTTCTCACCGCCAGATAGAGCAAAGAGAACTCGTTCTCCCGTGGATGTCAGAACAGAATATACATTTATTCAATAAGTATTAAGGAAAAAGAGAAAAACCCGAAAAGCCAGACCGAATCTTTGAATTTTTATCCATTTTGTTCGATATCTCAACAACTAACAAAAATAGCTGAAATGTTTATAGGACCTAAATTGTAGCTCGTTGAAGGAGGAATAAAAATTAAGGAACAACAACAATTCTGTATCTCGACGGGGAACCGAGTTATAGCAAAAACAAAAATTCACCCCTTTTTCCAAGATGACGAAAAATGCACATTGGAAATCTTGGTATCAAATCTCAAGTTAAGCTTTTCTGAGCACCCACCACAACATATAAAAAATTTGGCGTTCCCGGTTCACTTTATTTTCCAAATGTACAAAATGACAGGACTACTAGGTAATTTAATAATTAGCAACTTAGCTGGGATTAGAAATAAAATTTTATTTTGTCTTCATTTGTGTTAAAATCATGTCTTAAATTTATACAAATGAAGAATGTGGACATTGCAACGGTAGTACACCGCCTCATGAAATGTAAACGAAGATATCCAAACCGCCGTCTTCCAAACGAACAAACGTCCAATAGAATCTTCAGAATCCTTCGATTAACAGGTACGTTCCCTAAACCGTCTTGTGAAAGATAAGTTATGCGAAGAAACAATGCTGCAGAAATGTTTGTTCAAAATGATCATACTAGTACGACAAGAATTTCTGTACTTACTGGACAAAGTAGGACAACTTGCGAGAAAATGGACTGCATGCCTATCATTATCAACCGGTACAAGAACTTCTCGCCACGGATCTTTCTCAAAATCTTTCAAGAATCTTTTTCTATGACGAAACTATATTTACAAGAGATGGAATCAACAATTTCCACAACGATCATGTGTGGGCAATAGAAAACCCTCATGCTATTTGAGAAACCCATATTCAGAGAAGATTCTCCGTAACCGTTTGGGCGGGAATAATTAATAATGAAGTTATTAGTCCACATTTATTCAACCGAAGAACGATCTACCTCTGCTACTTCAGAATTTTCTTCTTCAAATCAGAAGGACGATGTTTTTTTTTATATGATGGTGCTCCATCCCATTATGGAAGAGGTGTCACTAATTTCCTCAATAAAGAGTATCCAAATCGATTGATAGGTCGTGGTGGTTCCATTACTTGACTATCATGATCCCCAGAACTCAACCCGTTGGACTCTTTCATGTGGCTACACATGAAGACACTTACCTATTCAATTATTGGAATTAATTCACTGAGAATATTCATACAGCGTTTGATGAGGTGAAAAACAGTATGGAGAACGGAAACGAGAGCTTCGACAGAGGATTGAGTTATGCATTACACAAGGCGGTGCGTGGTCACATTGAGCAGCTTTAATAATGTCATTACGCTTTTATTAAAATATACCACATTTTCTAAACCCTATAGTTGCAACAATGTAATTTTCGCTTTAGCAACTACTGATACAACCTGGCAACTTCAAACTCCTATATTGAAGCATTGGAAATTGAGGAAAAGTGAATAGTTCATTTTTTGCTTAAAAGTAGTCATAGAATTCATATACAAAGTGGTGGCCACCCTGTATATTATATCATTACAATAAAACGGATCACATCATGTTATGAATGTCAAAACATGACTGTGGATTGGAAACCCCTGATGCATGAATCTATGTTCACACAGACTTTCTCGGTTCTACACTCTCGCACACTCCGTTTTATGGGGTTACAGAGTTATGAGGTTATGGTGTAATGAGATCATGAATTCCAATGTTTTTCCAATCACTGACTACTCAAATCAGTTTGAAATCTCGAAAACTATTTTCCAAGGAAGTGTCTTGATGTCAGGGTCAAAACTTGAACTAATTCTGGCTTTAGATTCGGATTCACTGGGTCAAATTACTACTACTATGAGACACTAGTTTAACCCACTTTTCTGTTGCGCTGTGTAATTAAATAAAATTTTATATGATAGAACATGACCAAAAAATAATAAATATCAAATTACGTTTTACTGATGTGTATATCTGAAAAAAACGAGCTTCACTTCTTTCACTCATTTGTCCGTTAGATAATCATCGCCTTTTTCGCGTAATTGCATACAGAGTTAATCATTGATGGACTCTTCTGATTGTAGCCAATTATTAATATATTTTTTTAAATTGCAGGTGCATGGAATGAAGATGGGAAAGGAGAAAATATTTGGGATCGTCTAACTCATACCCGCTCTTCGTTAATATCAGATGGGTCAACTGGTGACGTTGCTTGTGATTCTTATCACAAGTACAAAGAGGACGTCGCCTTGGTAAAAGAATTAGGTTCTCAGCATTACCGGTTCTCATTGTCCTGGTCAAGGATACTACCCAATGGTAAGTTTACTCCACGAGATCAAATGTTTAGATAGAGATAGACATCTCGGCAATAATCTATTGTGAAATAATGAATCTATTGGAAACACTATTCATGATACATCTTTTAATGTTGATAAAACTTAATATTTAATCTTAATTGGCTAGAACCATGAAATATTATATGTAAAAAAATAATCATTAATAAAATAATCGACAATCAATCTTATTTGGATTTAAATTGAAAATGGATATAAATATATTAAATATAGACTGACAAATATTTGTGGGTACTGATTATTATAATATACAGGGTGTCCGGTAAGTACCTCCTAATCTCTCGGGAGTGTATAGGGGAGGTCAAAATAAAACTAGTCCTTTCTATAATTTTTTTTCCTAATGTGCCCCCTAACGGAGTTATGGGGGGTCAAAGGGGTACCTAGAAATTAACGTTTAGGGTTATAACTTTGAAACCACCCTGTATATTTTAATAAAATTTTCGTACGTTGTATTACACATGGAGCTCTACGATTTGATGCTAAAATCAACTTTTTGCTATTATCAGGTGTCCAGAAACGGACTGGCCCTATCACAATTTTTCTCAAAATTTTGACAGAAGTAATTTTATCAAACTGAAAATATTATTATTAGATACTCTGAAGGTTTTTCTTTAAAAATGGTACTCTTTATTTATTTCGAAAAAATGAACGGTTTGCGAGATAAATCGGTTTTGAAAAAAATTGGTAACAAATACAACAACAATTAAAATTTATTTTTTTACAATAAAATCATTCCCGCTAGTGCCAGCCTACAGATTCACCATAAACATTTACTGGTGGTGAATTAAGGGAATGAATAATGCCGTTTCTTGTAAAATCAACATCTATGACCAAAATACATCTACAAATTATTATTGCTCTTGTCTCCATGGAGTTCTTTTCTATTGTTTTCGTTGTTAGACCCTGTTGATTTTAAAGTACTTGTCAAAGGCGCGTGACAGAATAAAAATTCAATTTTATTGTGGTATTCGTTTTAAGCCGTTAGAAATAACATTTAAAAATGGAAGAATATTCCTGTGCAGAATATGCTGATATGCACCTAATTTATGGGGAAGCATTATGCAACTCCGTGGAGGCAAGAAGACTTTATGAGGAAAGGTTTCCGGGTCGACATTTGCCGAGTCCAAAAACTTTTGAAAGAGTTGATCGTAGTTTAAGAGAAACAGGTAAAAAAAAATAGTGAAAAACGTTAGTGAAACTAATTTCTTCCGAATCCTTTATTTAGGAAGCTTTTTGCCACGCCGTGGTGGAGCAGGAGCCCCGAGGAGAGTACGAGACCCTCATGTAGAGGAACAAATATTGGAAGACGTTGCTAATAATCCTTCAAATAGCATAAGGAAGCTTGCGGCGCAAAACAATGTTACAAAATGGGCTGTACATGAAACTCTGAAAGAACAATTGCTTTACCCGTACCACATCCAAAAAGTACATGCTATGTCTCCAGATGATTATCCAAAAAGACTTCAATACGCCAATTGGTTTTTACAGCATCATATTCGGAATCATAATTTTGGTACATCTATTTTGTTCACCGATGAAGCAGGTTTTACAAGAGACGGCATAATTAATTCGCATAATCTACATGTCTGGGATGAAGAAAACCCTCACGCTTTAGTTCAAACTCGCTACCAACAAAGGTTTATGGTGAATGTGTGGGCTGGCATTATCGGGAATCATTTGATTGGTCCATTTATTCTGGAGCAAAGACTTAATGGTGCTCTTTATTTGCAATTTTTAGAGGAAAATCTAAATATTTTGTTAGAAGAAGTGCCCCTTCAAATAAGAACTGAAATGTGGTACATGCATGACGGTGCACCACCCCACTTTGATCGTTTAGTACGTCAACATCTGACGAATGTTTTTGGTGATCGATGGATAGGTCGAGGCGGACCTGTATTATGGCCACCTAGGTCGCCCGACCTAAACCCATTAGACTTTTTTCTGTGGGGTCATTTAAAAAATAACGTTTATTCAACACCCGTAAATAGTAGAGAGGAACTTCTGCTGAGGCTAACACAGAACTGTGACCATCTCCGCAATAATCACGGAATATTATTTCAAGTGCACCGGGAAAACATTCGTAGGATTAGAAAGTGCATTGAAGTACGGGGTGCTCATTTTGAACATCTACCGAAGTAACATTTAGGTACCTTTGTTCATTGTTGAATGTTCTTTGTTGCATGTCTTGTAAGTAAGTTATTTTTCAAATGTTATTTTTAATTGGTCACTACTTGCTCATAAAGTATAGCCAACCCGTTCAAAGATTTCTGGACTTGATAAAGTTAAAGAAATTAAATGCATGAAATAATATGTAAAAAAAATAAATTTTAATTGTTGTATTTGTTACCAATTTTTTTCAAAACCGATTTATCTCGCAAACCGTTCATTTTTTCGAAATAAATAAAGAGTACCATTTTTAAAGAAAAACCTTCAGAGTATCTAATAATAATATTTTCAGTTTGATAAAATTACTTCTGTCAAAATTTTGAGAAAAATTGTGATAGGGCCAGTCCGTTTCTGGACACCTGATAATAGCAAAAAGTTGATTTTAGCATCAAATCGTAGAGCTCCATGTGTAATACAACGTACGAAAATTTTATTAAAATATACAGGGTGGTTTCAAAGTTATAACCCTAAACGTTAATTTCTAGGTACCCCTTTGACCCCCCATAACTCCGTTAGGGGGCACATTAGGAAAAAAAATTATAGGAAGGACTAGTTTTATTTTGACCTCCCCTATACACTCCCGAGAGATTAGGAGGTACTTACCGGACACCCTGTATAGATCTCGAATTAGGTTAATACGAATATTTACTGTATCTCACGATTTAAGATACACCCATTTATTCAAATTATATTAATTTAAATATAATATATTAAACAAATGACTCAATTTGTTTTTTAGTTAAGTAATTAAAATCAAAATTTTCTTTTGATAATTTTAAATGAAAATAATTACCTATAATGGTTTATTATAAGCCTCTGATCCAAGTAGTCAATGCAAATGTTTGTATTTTAAATTTAAAACAAGTTTCAAAACTATACAGGGTGTGGCGTGTATAGTCTATAAAAATTAAACTGATGGTATTTGTAATAGAAAACCAAAAAGTTCTATCTTCGCGTTTTTTTATAAATGAGTTTATTTATTCAACGAAAATGAAGGCCGACCCTGTTTTATTTATTAGTAACTTTGGAAATATTTTTATGCGACCCGAGATGCAACCTTATATTTGCAAATCGGTATAATCTAATACTAGTAATACTAAATGAAGGTTAGGTTACATTGTCAAAAAATTTGTGCAGTCAACTTATTTTGTATTTGTATTGAATTCATTATTCACTTATTCGATATTAAGCATCGTCCATCGACCTATCAGTGTTAAAAAATGAATGATTCCAGACAAAAGTTTTTATTTTGTAATTCCAGGAGTGACAGTGTAATTTTTATAAAGAAGTAAAAAAAAAATAAGAATAGCGTGCCGGTTACATTAAATACGATATTCTTATTTCTTACTTTGCTTAATTTTTTAGATTGTGCACGAACTAGTTTTACAATGAACCGAGAAAACAATGCATTTACTATTTCCTAACGTGTCGATATGGTGTTAGTGTATGGTGCAGCCAGAGAAAATGCGCTCGGGGCGACTAAGTTGTACCGGCAACGATGGCCGCAACGTCACCCCTCATGTGCAAATACAATCCTACAGTGCGTTCAGCGGCTGCGAGATATGGGAAGTGTTATTCCTCAAGGAGAAGGACGTGGTCAGCAAGTGAACGTTAATGTTGAAGATGCAGTGTTGGAAAATCTTGACGAAGACCCCACAATTAGTACTCGACGACTCGCACAGCAAGTAGGAACCTCATCTCGTACCGTACATCGCATCTTAAGGCGCCAGCTGTTGCACCCCTATCATCTTCAAACAGTTCAACAGATTTTACCCCCGGATTGTGATCAACGAATGCAATTTTGCAGATGGTTTTTATGGCAATGTGCCAATCAAGTAGACTTTCGAGCTTATGTTTGTGTAACAGATGAGGCGACATTTATCCGTGATGAAGTGAATTTCCATAATAGGCACATATGGGACGATGAAAATGCTCACGGGAAACTCATTTTCAACATCGGTTCTCGGTAAATGTCTGGGCTGGCGTAATAGGCGATGTACTTGTGGGTCACTATTTCTTTGAAGGACGACTAATTGAACCAACATATGCTGACTATTTGGAGAACCGCTTGCTTGAATTATTGGACGATGTGGCATTACAAGTTCGGACACGCTTGTTTTATCTTCAAGATGGGGCTCCTCCACACGGTTCTCGAGAAGTAACGACACTTTTGAATGAAATATTTCCTCAGCGCATTGGTCCAGTGCCGTGGCCACCTCGGTCCTCCGATGTAACTCCAATAGACTTTTATCTTTGGAGTCACTTGAAGTCATTGGTTTACAATACTCCAATTGCTACGGAAGAAGAAATGCGAAACCGTATACTTGAAGCTGCTGACACAATTAAGGGAATACCTGGAATTTGTGGAAAATATTCGCCAAAATTGGGTGCGTCGGTGACATGCCTGTATCCACGCTAATGAAGATCAATTTCAATATTTTCTTTAGAAATGGTAAGCTTTATATCATTTTGTTCCACATTTTAGTGGAGTTTCTTTAGTGCACGCAGTTGGCAACTACAGATGCTTACGGATGTGGTTTTGTTTGGGAACTCTTGCAGTAACAACAATGCATTTAAAATAGTATTTACTATTAATTATTATAATAAGAAAATATCATTTTTTTTAAATATCTTATTTTTCTTAGTTTGTACTTTTGCATTGAAAAATTCCCCAAAAATTGAGAAGTATCCTCCTATCTTTCAACGACGATTTATTTACGCGGCTGGTCTACAGCACGTAACTCATCGTACAGCACAGGGACAGGACCATTCCAGAGAAAATATTTTGATCCATAATTGAACTTAAATTTACGAAAAAGAAACGCAAAAATAGAACTTTATCGTATAAAACTTTTGTATTACAAATATCGTTAGGAAGCTGAAGTTTAATTTTTATAGATTATACACGCCACACCCTGTATATTACCAAATATTATAACTCTACCTAAAATCAATAGATACCAACCTCATATCAAACAAGTTTTAATCTTCCTTGTATTGTAAATTTATTTAGAAAATCTCATAAAATAATAATAACTAGCTGGCAGCGAACAGTTATCAGTAACATTTATTTATGTAAAAAAAAATTAAAAAAAATTGGGAAGGTGTATTTTCTTATCCTTTATTGCATCCGCCACAAATTCAGTTCTTGCAGAAGATGCGACAAACCCATGTGTGTTCGATATATTTTGATATCTTCTTATGGCACATTTTTCATTCTTTTTTTCCGAAAGCACTTGATTTTGAAGATAGTTGGGATCCAGTTTTTGGAATGTTATCAGAGGAGGAATTTAAACCGTTACCGTGGAGTTCTTGAAAAAGTGACACTCAATCGTTCTCTGGTCGCTTCAAAGACGATAGAAACAAATTGTATTAACCAGTATATTTCTCTCAAAAAAGTTGTCAAGTAATACCCAAATAAGATGGACTGTTCATGATCCGAACTTTGAGATGGTGAATGTTCTAAATGTTTTTTAATATTCAGGTACCGCCGACGTAGTGAACTTAGCAGGAGTGACATACTATCGTAATCTTATAAAAGAATTAAAAGACAACAACATTGAACCACTAGTAACTTTGTACCATTGGGACTTGCCTCAAGTCTTCCAGGACCAAGGAGGCTGGCCTGATGAATTCATAGTAGACAAATTTGCTGACTATGCTAGGGTCTGCTTCGAGTTGTTCGGAAGTGATGTGAAATACTGGTTGACATTCAATGAACCGAAACAGACATGTCTAGGAGGATACGCCGATGGAAGCAAAGCTCCGGCCTTGCAAAATCCCGGAGTTGCGGAATATAAGTGTACGCATAACGTTCTAAAGTCGCATGCGAAGGCCTGGCACATTTACGATCAGGAATTTAGAGCCACTCAAAACGGTAAGTCAAGTCGGTCTGTTTAGATGTTTTCATGACAGGTCCTTTTTAGGCAAGGTTTCCATTACCATCGATACGAGTTGGTATGAACCCGACAGTAACAGTGCTCAAGATGAAGAAGCCACCGAAAGAAAGCGAATGTTTGAGGTACATATAAAATTATATGAAATATTATAAGGGCAAGATTGTGTGTTCAATTTTTTCGATACAATGTCAAAACTTCAAAACTGTACAGACTTATTTGTAGACTAATGTTGGAAAAGGATGGTGTATCCACTCCATATGTTTTCATTCTACAATCTGATATTTATTTTTAATTATAGATGTATATCGTTTTAGTTTTAATCAACAATACTTTAATTTCAGTTTGGCTGGTACATTCACCCCATTTTCATCGGAGACTATCCAGAAGTTATGAAAACTCGCATAGCCGCACGCAGTACCGCTGAAGGTTTGAGTGAATCTCGCCTCCCCACCTTCACATCGGAAGAGGTAGCTTACATCCGCGGTACTCATGATTTCCTTGGTTTAAACACTTACTCTACATCTATGGTAAAAGCCATCGACGATCTTCCAATCGGCCAAACTAGTTTTTATAATGACGTAAGTGTGAATGAGTATCAGCGCAGCGACTGGGAAACAGCTGCTTCTGGTTGGCTTAAGGTAAGTTGTTAATAGTATGTAATTCTAAATCTAATCTAATAATACAGACACGTTAAAATTAAGACCACAATTTAACGGAAGATTTCTGGGGACAAACTTAGTTGAGCTAAACGTCAATCAAGTTAAAAGATCTTCATTAATACAACCGTGTTCTATGATTTTACCTTCTGTTCTGTGTTCAATTTGAAATTGAATAAAAATTAAATTAAATTAATTAAACTGTTCTCTAATGTCTAAATAAGTTTTCTTGTAGGTCTAGTTCATCATCATCCTCACCTATACCTAAAAAAATGCATAATTTTATTCATAACATAAAACAATTTAAAAATATATGAAATGTAACTTTTGTAGTTAGATAAAGAAATAAGTTAGAGATTGTAGAAAATATCAAATTTATTATTATACCTTGTAGAGTTTCACAGCCATGTTGTAGTGAGAATAGCTATTGCAATTAGCTGAATTAATTTGAAAATTATTATATGCAGTTCATTTTTCGAATATCCATTTTTCATTTAATATAAAACAATATTTATTATATTGATAAACTTTATCGTCCCAAAGTACCACTAAAATGTTTACAAATAGGTAATATTAAGAACTACTAATATTGATAGTACTTTATGAGCACTAATATTCTACTAACAAATAATAGCACTACTAAAATTTAGTATATCCACATACAATATAGCTTATCGCTCCAGACCGCGTGTTAAGTGCTGGAAATTGGCAACCCAAAGAGGATGCAGGGTCTCCTTAGCTGGCATCCAGTAATATAATTTAGCGTGGTAACTCTTCTGCTCGGAAATAGGAGGCAGATCTTGCGGTGGCTTTGTTGCCAAGTATTAACTGAGCATACAAATATATTTAATGCATTTAACTATGTAATTGGAGAGTTATATGGAACATATCTTTTATTTGAAAACGACATTTGTATTAAATGCTAAATATAATATAATACCTATGTTTATAAGAATTATGACATCATCAAATATTAAAAGAATTATATTACTAGCTGTTTAAAATATGATTATGAATTTTGTTTATATTTTCTGCAGTATTTCAATACCAAAAAATTAAAATAGTAGCTAATTAACAAAATTATGATTAAATAACCTAACTGTGACACTACTGCAGAATATCCGATCATCTGAAGTTGACTACATAAGTAGGTATTCGTTGATTCTCTAAAACATTTTTGTTAATACCTACATCATACATTTAAGTAAATACAGTAACGTAAAAAACAGGCATTGATAAATAAGTGTACAAAATAAATACGAGCGTACGCGTGACAACATTGCCAAACTGTTGTTTATGCGTTGCTACGATAGTAAGGATACGCGTAGGAATGTCGGCTGCTGCATTTGTTTCTTCCTAAAATTCTGTTGGTGATGTCCTCTATCGGCAATTCGGAAATTTAAAACTGCTGTCCTATTCCAGTAGCGGTCTGGAAGCTTTATTATCTGTGGTATGTATTTATGAGCACCGCCCTATGTTTCTTCTTTCATTTTTACTCATTGGTAAAGGCTACTTTTTTTTGTCATCTTCCTCAAACATTTTTCGCAATGAGTTTCTTTTTAAAAACCGTATATTCTATTGTTAGAACTCGTATTTTTACTCTAATGTAAAATGTGTCAAACTAATTCGAACAAAATAAAAAATTCCCTTCTAAAAAGTCTTGTCAAGTAAAATCAACAATGTTCTTCGATAGCAAAAATCTAGGCATGCAAAAGATATTCAGCCCAACAGCCAACTGCTGATATCGCAGGAACAACTATTCTATGAGACATGCCCCAACTAGCATTGAATTGCACCATCAAAAACCTAAAAATTATACCTAAATATAATTAATAGAAAAACACATACCTGATATATTGAAATCGTTAAATATTGTAATCATTCAAAGAAATATCTTGCATATTTTGTTACACTTCACACTTGACAAAGGCCAGTCTCGTAAAAAACAGTTACTACAAAGAGATCTTTTCTGTTTTCACATTTTACTGAGGATTGTTTCATCAAGTAGCCTCCTTGATAATGGAATTAATTAACATTAACATAGCAAAACTAGGTATATATAAAAAAAAAACAAAATTTTTAGAGAATATTACATTCGAAACGTCAGAAATGTTGAATATGATAGATTCTGTGAATTGTTTTTTCTTTTCTACCAATACCAGCCCCTTTTTCTAATTTTTTTTTCAAAAAACATATAATTTATTATTATTTTTACTCTGTTGTAAAGCTAATTCAAACATTCGACAATTCCCAAAGAGTAGTTGCTTCCCCCTTTATCAGCAGTTAGGATTCTTATTTCATTCCTGAATTTGAAGAACATTGTTTGACATCATTTGACAAGATTATTTTAGAAGAAAATTTTTTAATATATTTGAATTGACTTAATACCTTTATAATAGAGTATAAATTCCACAATGAATCATAACCAAGGATAACATTTTCGTGTAATTTTAAATTTGTATTTTTCAAACTAGTTTATTTAACGTAAAATGCCTTGGGCATTAAACGTTTATATTCAAGTTCTCTAATCTAATCTTACATTGTATTTTTTATTTCATTCTTCATCATTATTTTCCAGATAGTACCATGGGGCATGAGAAAATTATTGAACTGGATATCGAAAACCTTCAATGATCCACCCATTTTAATAACCGAAAACGGTGTATCTGATTATGGTGATGTAGATGATACAGTCAGAGTTAACTACTATAGGGTAAATGATTGAATGCTATTTTTATAGTAGCATGTTTTTTATATGAATCTCTCTTTCCAGGATTATCTTAGTAATGTAAGAAGTGCCATGGAAGACGGAGCCAATGTAATTGGCTACACAGCGTGGAGTTTGATGGATAACTTCGAATGGTACGCGGGATATACGTAAGTATATTGAATTGTATGAGTTTAAAGTCAAATTTCTATATGAAGATATAATTTTTATATGCGATTTTTATCGTGGTCATTTGAAGGTACAGATTTCCACATAATACGGATTCTTTTTTATATTTTTTGCCGTTATTTTCCCTTTAAAACTGTTGCAATCAAAATAAGAAAAATAATTACGTTTCCACTATTTAGCGATCTTGATTAGTTATCCCAATCAAGGTTTTAGTGGGATAATGATCAATATGTAAGTAAAAGCACAGTATATTTCTTCTATCTTTCTGAGATATACCTAAAATGTCAATAGTGTTGTAGTATAACAACCCTGGGTTCGATCGAAAAAAATAATATAAACGTAGTTGTGGCCAGAAATATGTGATCGTCATAAGGAATACCTACGTTGTATACATCTATTTTTAATTGACCGGAAGGCGCTGGTTACTAACTTTGAAGAGGGGAAGTATGGTTTAATTTTTTTATAAAACAAAAGCAGAGTAAATACACCTAACTTTATTATTTACGTACAACAGTCTTCAAATTAAACAAGTGACAAATAGAAAGAACAACAAAAACATTAACAACCATTTAACATAAAATGAGAGTGCCAGGCTCACCTAGAGTTCCTGTGGGGAAAGAGCATGGCAGAGAAACTAACGATTGTTGCTCTAACTACCCAAATATAAATACAAAACAACCGACAATAAAAGGCATAAATTAGGATCCTTTGCTAATGATAATTAACGTCCGACTCATTTAATGTCTCACTAAATATCACCTCATTCGAATTAGACATACACACTTCCAAGTAAAACTGAAGAGGTTTGGTGTTAGTCGGCAGGACCGGAAGGTAATAATAACAACAATAATAACAACAATCCAGAGCAATTCTTTTTTTGTATTCAATTATTCTTTTTACAGATTCATTCCTCACGGGCGAAAATGTTAGTAAATTCAACAGGGCTCTTATATGCGTATGACATAAAGTGAGCACAAGAAATGCTTTATTTTTGTTTTTCGAACAACGTAATCATGATAAAATAAGTTAAATGTGAAACAAAGGAGTTGTTATTGCAATATCCGGGTAGTCACGACAATATATATATATATATATATATATATATATGTACATATTTTAACATGTAATAAATAATGAGCAATCTTTAATAATAATTGTAACAATTTTACGTTAGAAAAATATACGCCCCTGAGCATAAGACAATGAAGGCTAAACATATACAGAATTATTATCATGAAACGTCTATAATCATCACAATAATAAGATTACATAGAACAATTAACAACAAAGTACTTAGAGAATAATTACCTGCTAACTAATACCGGTTAAACAATTTAATTTTTCACTACTCATATATTTTCACCATACACCGATCGTCTTACTTTTCACTCTGCGCTGTTCTCACCTCAACTATCTAGGCTTCCTTTCAGAATTCTCCACCTAAGCGCTTGTTTTTGTGCTTCCTTCTACCAACTGTCAATATTACGTTTTCATTATTATACAACACTAATGTAACAGGTGACGTCGAAGTTCATACGATAAGTATGGTTTTGCACAGTGTTCACCAAAAGTGTACGAAACATATTTGACATGTGTTGAGCAAAACAATACACATTTGGAACAATTTGCGTCCTTTCTTTTTATTAATTGTTTTAAAATTGGTTAATATGGTCATAAAAAATCAAAATATCTTAGACAAGGACTTAGAACTTCTGAAATGCGTAACAACTATTTCTCTATTTGGAATATACAGTGTTGACCATTTTGGTGATGCGTGTATCGATATCTTGGAAACTATAAGAGATAGGAAAATGGTTAAATGGGGAGAGTTTTAGACAGTTCTGTTGCTAACTTAATGGAGCTTGCAGACTGGTCCTAGCTCTTCAGGTTTTTGAGTAATTTTGAAATAAAGTTAATGTATCGTTTTCGAAAATCGTGTGTAATTTTTTTATTTGGAGGAATTTTTAAAATCTGAAAATACTTTTTCACAACAGGTTTTCTCGAGGAATTTCAGATTTATAAAAAATATTTGTTGGCTACAAACCCGTCTTGTGGGCTCTTGCAGCTTGGGATTGATTGTATGTTGAATTAAAGATATTGTATTCTGTTTAGTGGACTGTATTTTTACTATTTTGATTACAATAATGATTATGATCAATTTGTTATGACATCTATCAACATTATTTTTTTTACTACTTTTCTTAAGTACCAAAACCTACTGTGATGCGTAATGTTTAACGCTTTGGGCAACAATATTAAAATATTGATTTTTGAAGTTGTTTTTATAATTTTTTCTTACTTATATTATACCATTGAAAAGCCAAAAAAATGCTCTATTTGCTCAGTTTAAAATTCAATACGGCGCGGCGCCCAGAAAAAAAAACAGAGAGTTGATGATGGTTTCTCGCAACAGAAACGTCGCAATGAAAAACTAGATATATAGTGAAATTCCTCGAAAAAAACTTGCTGTAAAAGAGTGTTTTCAGATTTTAAAAATTCCTCTAAATAAAAAAGTTACAGACAATTTTCGATAACGCCGCTTTTACTTTTTTTTCAAAATAACTCAAAAACCTGAAGCTTGGACCGGCCTGCAAGTGCCATTAAGATAAGTTTATGCATGCTTGAGCGAATGATGATAACAGTATTTTCTGATCAAGAAGTTTTGGATATACATATTTAATATCTTCGAGGATATTGTAAATGTCATTTACTAAACCTCAAATTCAAAAATGCAGTAATATACCCAGAAGAAATCGAGTACAGTTTAAAATCGAAAATTATTTTAAAATATAAAAAAATTAATTTACTGCAATTTGTATTGGAAAGTTTTTTGTATTATTAATATAATTTAACCATAGAAAAAGTTGTCTTAAGTTCTAAATAGGATACTTTGTATACTTAATATTTTGAATGTGACTCCAGAGAAATCAGTAAATTAGTGTCATTAAATATCCTAAAATTATGTCATTTATTATTTTGTTAATATCCACTTTTTTTCAACGTTAGAAACCGAGAAAATGTATAGCAATTTTAGCAGATAGCATATTATGATATATTTTCTGTAAAATATAGTAGAAAATGTATACCTACCTATACCTGTTTTAACGAAAATTTAAATATTAAATTCCTACATAAAAAATTTCATTTCGTCGGTTCCATAATGTCACCACTATATATTTTTTTACTAGACATTCATTGTTTCATATTAATTTATAGCAACGATGTTACTGTTTTTCACTCTGCTTATATTTTCATAATTTTTATTCTTTTTTTGTAAGGTTCTTTAGAGTTTTTATTATTTTGTTTAACAAATCTATTTATCATTTCAGGGAAAAATTCGGTCTTTACAAAGTAGACTTTAATAGTCCCAACAGGACCAGGACACCTAAAACTTCCGCTGCATATTACAAAAAGGTCATTCAAACACGTTGCTTGGTTGATTCTTGTGTATAATATAATGACATAATTTTGAGTATAATAATAAAAATATCAATTATTTCTTTCAGGTCATTTGATTTAACCATTCACAGTAAAATTAACTTTTTTTAATGTAAAATTTTATTCCGTAAATTGTCCGTTTAATACATAGTGTTATTTTTCATTTGAAATTTGATATCTCCAGTAAATTATTTTGGTAAAATACGTCAATCTTTTAAGAATTTTCAAAATACTCTAGTTCGAAGTTCTTATGAAGAAAATAGCAATAAAAATAGGTGCTAGGACATACATCGTAGAAATAGTAGGTATGAAGATTATTGAATCTCTCCATGTTATTGTATTGTTGGTTGCCTATTCATCAGCGTTCCCACAAAAGAGTGCATAAAAAAAGACAAAAGTAAAATATTTAACAACACTGAACTATTTAGGTACTAATAACAACTCTATATTATCACTTGGCTATTTTCAAATGCAACGGAAAACAACAAACAAAAAACCACAGAAAACGGGCTAACATAGATATTTTTAAATCTACAAACCTACAAACAACTGATACTTTATTTGATTGCACTGAAATACCTATACGTAAAAGTTGCACTTAGGTGAGTATTATAATCCTTTTTATTATGATTTTAAACGTTACACATTAATTGTAGAAGATTACGTTGAAATTTTATATAACCATAATTTTCAATGATCTTTTTGAGTATTAAATCAGACGCTTATAACCTCCTTGAAGTCTCAACATCAACCCCTATAACATCATAACAAAACCATAGAATTGGAAACTCATTAAACCTATTATACATCAACCCTTTATCAGAGACCACCATAACCTTATAAGCCCAATATCCCCATAACCTTGGAAACAATTTATATACTGAATGGTACTTTTAGAATTATGACCTCTCTAGTCCCTATAACTTTTTTTGTTTTGACGAAACTGACTGCTTTCTCTGTTTTACTGTCGATTCTAGCATTCTCGTTGCCACCTAATGGCAAATACTATAATTATGACGAAATGAGCAATGTCTTATTGATTTTGTTTATTCTATTAAGTTATGAAATGATGCACATGAATATAAAAAAAGATAATATAATTGAAATTTATGTTCAGACTTGCTATTCTTAGATACGTTTATTTGACTAACCGGTTTTTATGTTAGTTTAAATAATTTTTAACCTGTAACTTTGGAATAAATAAAGATGGACCTATAACTGTTGTGCTTTTATTAGAATGTTTTAATTTACTATCTAATATACAATTATTCAGGATATTTTAAAATTTACTTTGTGGTAGAATGTATAAACGTAAAATGCTTCGTTTTCGAGACACAAAGTCCAAAACCTTCCTCGTTGTCACTTGTCTCAGCTCCTTGGGTTCTAGAACGGGTTTTCTTACTCGCCCAGGATATGCAAATAAGTTTCATCGACCTAGTCACATCCTCGGTAGACCGGACTGTCTACAAACCTTAGCTTGTATAAATGTTTCCTAAAATTACTATGTCCCCTTATAAGTTCCGTATTTCCTGAGCCGAATTTTATTCAAGATCAGAAATTCATTCGTTCTTTTCTGCAAAGGACTCTTGCCCTGGCCTTGAAGCCCACTATTTTCTAGGAAATGTGAGAGATCTTTACTGAGAACCTCAGAACTTCGCTGCACTGAATTTTGGAAAAAAGATGTTTTCCATTTTATTCCAAAAATGCAGGGGATTTTATTTTTTTCCCCCTTCTCTTTTAACACTAATATGAAATAATCCGATTCATTTTATAACACACATACACATATTTCTATATACCAAAAAATACTTTGCAGAAATATTTAAGTAGTATAAATTCTTTTGAAATAAAATTTCAATCAATAATTTGATGAGCACTACTTTGTAAAACACTTTATTTAGAAACATTACATTTTTTCAGTACATAAAAAGATACAATTTAGAATATAGTTTTACGATTACCTACGATACAGTTTTACAATTAGCACATTCCCTTCACTTTATATTTACTAGATAATGTGACATCTAAATATGAAAATTTAATGTAACAAACGATGTTGTACTGCTCTCACAGACTTTTGGCTAAATCTAAACGTAAGTACCTACCTATGTCATATATTAACACTTTTGCTAAATATATTTATAAGTTATCACCTTGTATGTAGAAACTGATTATTATTGCAACATCCTGTATTCTATAAAGTAATCAAATAAACTAAGATATATATGTTGTAAGTGCTATAACGTTAACATCCTCATTAATATGAACTGCCTCAATTGCTGCTTCATTGCCAACGATCACACCAGTTGGTATGCTTGCGATGGACTAATCCGCGTTACCTATATTGCTAATTAACTTATTTATATTCTCCGCACAAGTGCAGTTACATATTTGAATTATTGGTTGTAATAAAACGCAAAATAAAACATAATTTGCTGTATTAAGACATTTTTATTGGGCCAGAAATTAAATGTGACTTTACAATAATGTATTTTTTCAGTCATTTAATTCAAGTTAATGTGTACAAACTAAAATTGGGTAAACGGATTAGTGGTGCGGTATTTGTTTAGCAAAATGGGTATTTTCATATATTTCCAACACCGATAAAGGAACAGAATTAACCTCAGTAGTAGACGCTGAAGCTAGTTAGTAAGAAGAATACAAAGTACAGAGTTGTTTCACTAGAATTTTCGTACGATACTTCAAAATTGATTGTACAATTAATTGAATTACTTTTTAGAGGTCCCAATTGTAGTATGAGTATATCGGTTTCGAAGAACTTGAAATTGCCCTAAGATTTCCCCTAAAATAAACAAAGTGAAAAATGAATGAATCGAAATTATTTCTTTATTAAATATAATTATGTATAATAAGATAAAGAAAGAAGGTGAGGGAAACGATTAACGTTTTCCTATTAATATTTATAATTGTAATATATGGTGAACGAATTGATTTACATTCAACTGTTGATATCTTATTTAAAATAAAAAAAAATTATTAATGAATGAATAATTTTGACCTCTAACACGTGAATTAAATTTAGCTAAAAAGTAATTCTGAAGGTTTAGGCTACATATTAAAAATAACTCGAACATTATTAAATCTATTAGTATTCTTTGATACACCCGGTGAACAACAAAGTTACAATAAATCTTTGGTGAAATGGTTTAAGTAGTCATTTTATGTAATTATTTCCACTCTATTTCATCTACAGGTAATACATCGTTGGCGTAAATAGCAATTAGAATCACTCGCTGGCCTTTTGATCATCTTCAGTCATGCATCTTTTATTTGAATATTTCATAGTTCAACAGCGGATATATTATTTGACCCAATTAGCAAATTAAATAAAGCAGTTCAAAAAGAGGTACAAAATAAATTTTTTTCAGAATTACCTATTACCATTTTTTATTATATTTGATTGATTATTCGTTTGAATACTAAATATATAAATATAAATAGAAAAAATTTCCTATACTTATATAGTTATAAACCAAAATCTATTCTAGTATAATTAAAAGTTAATGAAAAAAAGTGTCCAAACTTAGAACTTATTTACTTATTTACTTATTTACTTATTTACTTATTTACTTATTTACTTATTTACTTATTTACTTATTTACTTATTTACTTATTTACTTATTTACTCATTTACTTATTTACTCACTTACTCATTTACTCATTTACTCATTTACTCATTTACTTATTTACTTATTTATTTATTCACTTATATACTTTTCAATTATTCACTTATTCACTTATCCACTTAATCATTATTCACTTATTCAGTTATTCACTTGTTCCCTAGTTCAATTATTCACTTATTCACTTATTCACTTATTCACTTATTCACTTATTCACATATTCACTTATTCACTTATTCACTTATTCACTTATTCACTTATTCACTTATTCACATATTCACTTATTCACTTATTCACTTATTCACTTATTCAATTATTCACTTATTCACTTATCCACTTATACACTTATTCACTTGTTCAATTGTTCACTTGCTTGTTGCTAACTTATTCACCATTCTCTTATTCACCTTATTATCCTCGTCACCTATTCACTTATTCACTCATTTACTCATTCACTTATTTACTTAATAACTTGTTCACTTATTCACTTATTCACTTATTCGCTTAAGTATTTACTTATTATTTCTTCGGTTGCTTGCTTATTTACCTGGTTATGTATTTAAATATTTAAGTCGTTTCTTGGTTTGAAAACGAAAACAGGTTGATTTTTAGTGATGAGCATTTTTTTATTTACCTGCTTTTTCTAGTGTGATCATCATTAGTTTTACAACTGTTTACATCGTCCTCCTCTTTCTAAAATCGTCCACCTACAAGTTTTCCTTACTAACCTAGGGAACCATTGGTCCACAGTTGGTAACATCTGTCTTGATCGTAAATTCAAATCAATTTTCTTCATGGTACTAAGGATGATGGGTATAAACAGTGCCGGATTAACCGTGAGGCTCATGAGGCGCGCGCTTCAGGGCCCGGTGGCCTCAAGGGCCCGCTCGCACCCGTTCCGTCGAGAAATTTTACTCTTTTTAACTAATATCTATAGAAACAAATTTTTCAGTATCCTACACTTTGATTTCTTATTTTAAATGACTGGTTTGCCACTCCTCATCCTCGCCGATCTTTGATTTACCCAGGCCCTACTAACTGAATTTTGTGTATATTTTAAGAGTTTATATTTTTGTTTTCATTATTTTGTTTTTGTTTATTGTTTTTCTTGTTTCATAGTTTAATAATAAAAATAAAAAAAAATGTTATCATGTATTTTTCCTTAACGTTAACATTTGTGATTCTGATTTTCCTACTAAACGAAAATTTAAAAAACAAAACAATAACGAAACCGTAGTTACGTACCTACGCTTTTGTGGCTCATATTGTCTCATGACGAAACTACCTATTTCGTTAATTTGATTGCATAGCCACACAAAACCCTCCTAACCTCAAAAAACAGGTCAAAAATAGCAAAAATTCACGAAAAAGTGCTAGGAAAAATGCAAAAGAATGTTTTTTCTATGTTCAAATGTTTATTTATACGGTTAAAACCCCGCCGAACGTGAATCCGCGGTCAAAATTGATGGTTCTTTTTCTAACATCAAAAAAACAGGTCAATTAAAGTCAGATATCACGAATTTTCAAAAAATAACAGATTCGCGCCAAATTTGGTATACGGGGGTTTTCGGGGTCGCTGATCACGTATCCGAGGCCAATTTTGCAAATTTCAAGATGGCGGATCAAAGACGGCCGAACAAATTTTCAAAAAATAACATTCGTGCCAAATTTGGTATACGGCGCTTTTCGAGGTCGCTGATCACGGATTAGGGGTCAGGTTTGCGAAATTCATTTAGTAATATTTTTGTTTAATTTATAACCTGAGTACCCAATCATGTTTTAACCTTCTTGAAGTACATAGGTAATTGATTAAATTTTTAAAATCGAATTTTGTAAATCCGTTCTCGGATTCGTGATCAGTGACCCCGAAAACCCCCGTATACCAAATTTGGAGCGAACCTGTTATTTTTTTAAATTTTGATCATCCATCTTGGCTCCGCCATCTTGAATTTTGAAAAATTGACCTCGGATCCACGATCAGCGACCCCGAAAACCCCCGTATACCAAATTTGGCGCGAATCTGTTATTTTTTGAAAATTCGTGATATCTGACCTAAATTGACCCGTTCTTTTAGGTTAGAAAAAGAACCATCAATTCTGACCGCGGATTCACATTCGGCGGGGTTTTAACCATATAAATGAACATTTGAATATAGAAAAAAAATGTTTTGTATTTTCCTAGCACTCTTTCGTGAATTTTTGCTATTTTTGACCTGCTTTTTGATGTTAGGAAATTCCTGTGATGTGATAGCTCAATTCTGACACCGGATTCGTGATCAGGAGGCAAAAATACTACGGATAACATATGTCGCACGAAAAGTACAGACAACTTCTTTTTTGTGTGGCTGTGTTGTCGGAAGCTGCAAAAATACTATTAAAGCAGTCATTTTCCAAATATTTTCTGGGTGACAAACCCCACCCCGCACCCCACTCTCGATTTCTATCCTATATAGGGGGCCCGCCAAACCCTTGCGCCTCAGGGCCAAAAACACTGTTAATCCGGCTCTGGGTATAAATGTCGTTAGTGATTTAATGAGCAAATTCTGTTCAAATTGTTTGCAATGCGTGTCCACGTTAAATAAGACCTAAGGCCAGAGACATATTATTTGTGAGATATATTTTAAATATTAGATAGCACAAAATATTGCTCCTTCTGAATGTTTGGATATGAGGCAAAACTTTCTGTGATTGTTTTTGTATCTCTAAAATTAGAGAAAGCACTTTAGTGATTCTTTATAAAAAGTTTCAACACATATGTGAGTACCTTTCAGATGTTCTTGTTCCAAATTTCCTAGAAAATGTATACAAATTGAATTTAAAAAAAAATACAGTTACAGTACATTTAAAGTTACAGTCCCTGGGAAGGAGCTACTGATAATCAATTTACAAAAATTTAATAAAACAAAAAAGAACAAATAATTATTTGAACAATATAAAATCTGAACGAAAATCATTCATTCTTTTTGTGATGCGAGCTTTACCATTTCCGATATTAGCAGAAACACACATTTCTATAATTCTGTATATTATTGTATATCATATCATGTATCAACATATTATTTTCTCATTCTCAAAAAAATTTTACAATGTGATCTCAGCTGAACTAAAATCTTTCTTAATGAAAAAAACCTTAATTTCACATGTACAGGAAACCGGTTGGCATAAACCTTCGAAGTTACGCATACCTATTATTGTTTGACCTGTACCTACTTACAGCCTAAAATTTAAATATGTCCCCATATTTGTTAAACTTGTGGGTGTCACATTAAACAATGTAGGTTTTGTCCTCAGTTGTAGGTTAATAATATGAATGCCTTAGGTTCTGCAATGTGATACATCGTACACTATTTCAGTTAAGAATAAAAGGTACAAATTTATCTTCTGTAAGGTTCCTGCAGCAAAATTTATGCATGTTGACTATATTATCATTATCTATAGTGTTAGAAAGTTAATGAAGATCGAAAATCGATACTATAAAGTATACATAAGGTTCGCCTTGAGAAATTATGGTATTTAGACTTGACAATATTTCTCCAAAAAAAAAAACAGGCAGATTTAATGGTATTTGTCCGAAAATATAGATAACTTTTTAAAAGACGGAGTACGTCATTTCTAATTTTAAGAAATGAGGTATAATTTTGTATTTTTTGGGAAAAATTTTATTACGATTTCCATTCATACGAAGAATTTTTCGGGATAAAAATTTTGCCCTAGTTCTCGTTCTCGCGTCCAGGTGAATTTTGAGGTGGAATCTTTGAACCATTTCGAGAGCAATAACCAATTATTGAGAACACTAAACTTTAAACAAAATATGGTGTAAGTAAAACAATAAGTAAAATAGGTCTTAAATGGTAAGCTACATACATCAACTGTGTGTAAGATTAAGAAAAGTTGAATATGGGTATTTCTCAATACGAGAAAATATAGATTTATATAATTTGCTCAAGTCATATTATTTATTTGCTCCAATATTTATTTATGACAAATATTTTTAGGTAGTTAAAACTCTGTGCTATATTATTACGCCACAAATTAATGCCTACTGAACAACTAGCACAATTTTCTACACACGCTCAGTAAAAACACACTGGGTGATCACAAGATTAATATGATTGGTTGAGCCAAATCCAGTCATGTAATATCACACTTTTAATCGTAAATCAAATATAAAAAAAATACATAAAGGATTAGGATTACACATTTTAAAATGTAGAAGTACTACATAAAAGGTACTGAAAAGTGTAATTCTACACTATGTATCGTGTATATTCAATTTATATATATTTTATGTGTATACAAATATGTCCTATATGAATTCCCATAATTTTTATCACCCCACAGAACCTAGCAAAGTGTGGCAAGAAAAAAACAAATGCTTAATATTTTTTATTCGTTCATGTACTTTCTGAAAGTCTGCAGATAAACGGGAATATTCCTTGGTGTACACCAAAAATAAATTGATTCCCACAAAAAATGATGATTAATATAAATAATGATTATTGATTAGATATAACCAAAAATAGATTTTTGTGAAAATTCAAAGTTAGGTATATCCACAAATTTAAACCCAGAATTTTTATTAAGAGATCATTTCGTAGTCACCTAGTACAGTTCTCGTATAACACTCTGTGTAGTTTTAGTTTCGAAATATTTCCAAAATTTTTATAAATTTACATAAGTATGCTACACATATACATAATTTTTAATCATGTATTATAATATGAATGGTTACAATATATTATTATTCATATATGCAAATTGCTGCCATGACAGGTTGCATAAAATTTATAAACTATATGAGAAAATGAGCACACAATTTATAATATACAGCACAAATTAGCACAGAACATGCACATAATTCTCGAACAGTTAAAATCATAAATTTAATCAAAATATTAACATATATAATATACTGCACAAATAAATCAGTTCTTAACTGCTCTGCAAAAGAACCTGATGTGTTAAATATAGCTTCGTGCATCCTTTTCCATGAAAATTTGGCATACCATGGAACAATTAGATACGAGGCGTTAAGGAAAATAAAATGTGTACGTTACGTACAATTTGCATGTATTATTTAGTCTATTTTACTCGAAAACGGTATATTTTATAGAAGTTGAACGAGAGTACCTATCTTTTTAATACAAAAAGCATTACATTTTGAATTTACTGTGGTCCAATAGATCTTTTTAGTAGTGACGTCACATACGCCAAATTATAGGCAACCCCGTAGTGCACATTGTCATGAAGAATTTCTCAATATTTTTACTAGATCGATTTTCGACCCTATGTACTTTGGACATGTGCCAAAAAATGGCTTCTTTGTCAAGACCTTAAATATTGCGATATCCCTGCAATATTAGAAATATTTAAGAAGTTTCCCCAAGTGACAAACTAATAGAATTATAGATTTTTTTATATTTAAATTTATAGAACAATATTGACTTTTATAGTAATTAATAAATTAAAATTATATCAAAGTTACTGAGTATGCGCATTAAAGATAATTTCAATAATTTCATGTAAGCGAAGTAGCCTCGCAACAGGATATCATACAAGGAAAGTTTGGTTATGGTTAAAAGTACGTCTATAATAAACCACTTGAAGAAAAAACACACGATAAACGCGCTGACACAGTACAACACGAAGAAAAACAAGAACAATACTTAGTAGAACTAGAAAATGGCAAAATTAAACAAAACAAGAAAAATGATGAATGACAGCGATAACATATCAACAAGAGCTCACCTGTGTATGAGGCTATTCTTTCCGAGAATGAGCATTAGGAATAACAAGGCTAATGTCAAATTTTTACTTTATTTAAATTTAGGAATATTCTTTTATAACGTAAGTTTTAAGCACATTAGTGTAGGTATCTACATATTTTACGAAACACGTGTTGGTTGCTCTTAAATACTTCCGAATCCTTGTAAAAATAAATTAATTTTAAGTTGTTTATTTTTATAGTATCTATGTAAATAGTACACAAAGGTCAAATTCGGTCTGTGCAATTTCAACTATGACAATTTGTTGCGGGTTGCCTAAATATCTGACGTCACACTAAAAAAGTCTATTATAAAAATAATTTCTACCAAAAAAGTTAGGGCTAGAATCCTAGGTTGATCCTGTTTAACACACTCCTGAATAAAATGGATAAATTTCGTGTACATTTTCGAATTCAGCATAAAAAGTTGATTAAGTGTTAAAAATTTCATTAATTTGTCTAGGACCGTTTCGACAATATTCAACAAAAGTCATCTTCAGGGCCGATCCTTTAAGAGGCACTAGCTCCGTTAGAGTCCACTGATCGACCTATGTTTATATGAACTTTTCGTCCTACTTTTTGCCGTAGAATTACCCCCCGGAATATTTGCTCCTAATTTCCGGACACCCTGAGTACCTATTTAAAATATTATTATAATTCAATTTATTATTCTCCAGCTTGTCGCAATTCATTGATGCTAGTAGTTAGTACAATATACAGACTAATCAGGGCTAATCTTAGGACACGTGGATGATCGAAGACATTACTCTTTCATATAAATAATCGTAAACCCTAAACCTCTACATCATAAACTCTAAACCCTGTTATCGAGGTATAATCAAGACTGTATTTGTAAACAAAAAATAGAACTAGGTGTGTTTCAAATTTTTTTCATTCTCAATCACAGTCAAACAAATGACTACTTTATTTTATTTTAGAAACTGTGAGATTCTGCTAATACCTACATCCCAATTTTGACCTTACTTTAACCTACATAAATGATATTTTAATTTTACATATTCAGACATTGGCAATAAAAAGCTCTTCATCGTGCATTTGTCCATTGTTTGGGAACCCAGATGCTTTTTCTTGAGTTTTACAAATAATTTGTGACTTTTTCTCATAAAAGTATCTTAAACTCCTACAAGATTTAGAAGAGGTCTAAAAAAAGCATTGTAAAGAGATTCAAATTGCCTATGTACCTTTCAGCTAATAAAGTGGGATTTAGATAATATCTAATGCTACTGGAAACTCATCTGAATACAATCGCTTCAAAAACTGATAACTGAAAGGAGCAGCAGCGGAACGCTTCCGTGACGAAGAGGCCGTCGACTGCAGCAATCTGGCGCTTGCAACCTCACTAATGGGCAGATGGAACTATGCGGATACCGTTACTCGTAACGACTGCTTCAGGTGTATCTACACGGTAATCAAGTCCGGCCAACAGTTCTTGGCGATCGTGTCTAATAAGCGCACGGAACGTTCTATCGGTGTTCGCTGGTGCTATTAATTCTGTTGCGGTGTGTTGACAGGAATTCTCTGTGATTTTTACCGGTGCTAGACGAGAACGGCTCGAAAATGGTCAAGTGGGGATTCGCCATTGTAAGTGCATGCAAACCTCTGATTTCCAAAAATTGTGAAAAGCAGTTTCCATGGATAGAGCAGATTACTGAAAATCTCTAAATATACACTAGTAGCATAGGATTTTGTTTTCTTTATCTTTTAATTGATTTTGTAATCTACATCACAGTAATCGAACTAAAGCTTAGATAAAGAAAGAGAGAGATAAATTATTTGATGGTACCCTACCCGAATATTTTGTCGGTGCATTCTTCGACTAAAAATAAGAAAAAAGTTTGGGTGGGCATAAAATAATTCCCTTTTTTTCTACGAAACCGTTTAGGATAAAATAATTAAATTTAAAATTTGATGATAATATCAAATTTTCATTCCAATGGTCAAGAAATAATATCTAAATTTTAGTCAGAGGCGATTTAAACTTGGAGCATTTTCTCTAAATTATGTTCCAACTAGTTGGTGTGTAACCTTCGCACAGTTTGATTTAAAAAAAAATGAAATTATAGTATAGGCAATTTTACAGTAAAAATTGTCTTTTGAATCATTTCGATAGGTTGGGAGTTGGCACAGTTTGGGAGTAAAATTGATTTAGAAATTACCTATATTACATGACACGAAAACACCTATTCTACATTCTCAACCCTTTGAATTGATGGTAAAACATAACATAGAAAATAGAGATGTCGATTATTTAGAAATCTGAAAATTTAATAAATTTGGTTATAATAATATTGTACGATATTAGTGCTATTATAGCGTTACGGAATGTGGAGAAATAACAATATTTCAAAAACTTACAAAAGTCAAGATAAGTAAAACCAGTAAACAGGAGTACAAGAAATCAATGTTTGATCGTTATAATAACTAAATTACACGAAAAAAAATGCTACGAAAATTCACACTATTAATTATAATACAACTGGTCACAAAGTTGTGTGAAATTTCGACATTCACTTTGTGACTTTGTTTTTACAGTTGTGAAACTATTGCCAACAAATTATAGATATCCTTAAATTTGTAAACAATATTTTAGGAAAGTATGCGTTTTTTTGGCAATGTTTTCGGCGTATATCATTCTCTATCTATATTTATAAACTTACTATGTATATAATACATTGAATTAGATCCATATCTAGATTAGATCCAGATTAGACAAAGATTGTTAACAATTTAACAACATAGATTAGAACTATTTTTAACGAATATAATTTTTAAATCAATTTCTCAATGGCTCACCATTTTTCGTGTACACATACAAACTACCCGTCTGCAGCAACACGAGATTTCAAAATGAAAGTGATGATTAGTAGCACACGTATTTATTATAGATTTCGGTACACTAACTCCGATACTGTTATCAAAATTTTATCCTTTTTCAAAATCTGTTTGAGAATGTCACGTTTATTTCTCTATGACAATTGTCTCCTTTTTTATAATTGAAAAATATATCACATTATGGCCATATTGATTCTCTAACAGATTATTTTTTATAATCGAAATATTTTAAGTATACAGGGTGTTTATTAATTGAATGCCGATACTTAAGGTTGTGAATCCTTGGGACATTTTAAGAAGAAAAATTAATATCAACATTTGTCCTAAACATCTTAATTTTTGAGCTGCAGGGTGTTATAGTTTTAAGAAAAAATGTACTTTTTTATTATAATTTTCTTATCACTCCAGATATTTTTATGAAATTTTGTACACACCTATTAATCATTAAGGAGCATTGTTTGATGTCAAAATGTTTTAAAATCTTTGCCAATGACGTCCGTACGAGGTTTGAACTAAACATTTTTGAAGAAAAAAATGGTACGCCACTGCTTTTTCTAAAACCTAAAATTATTTTTAAAATCTCCATTTATTTTACAGCAAATTCGGTCCCTAGACTTACTCTCGTACGACGCACCATTTGTACGTAAAAAAATGAAAACCAAAAAAAGTTTTTCCCCAAGTTCATTGAGACTGCTTTTGATATTTTGTTGCCATTTTGTAGACACCCACCATGCGTGGAAACACTTTTTGTGGGGCAAAAATTAATTTTCTACTTTCACAAATGACGTTCACGTAGGCATAATAAATGTTTGGATAGAAAAAACGGTAAGCTCATTAAATGCCCCCCTAAATCAAATGAAATAAAAATTGGTAGGCTGGGTAAAGTGTCATAATGTATTTATTATGTATTTACAATAGTTGTTGAAAGTGTCCTCCACCCACACGTATGCAAGCATCTACTCTTTTTCGCATAGACTGACGTACATTTTCAAAAATTCCTTGTGTCTTATGGTTTGGCAGCATACTATTATACGATTTCGTAACTTTTCTTCGTAACTTTGATTCAACAATTGCAAAAGGGTTTTCATCCGCCCACAAATGGTTATTATGGAAATTTCGTATTGAGTTTCGAGAAAAACTAGCTTCATCGGTAAAAAGAATGTACCTGTCANGGACATATGTTGATATTAAGTTTTCTTCTTAAAATGACTCAAGGATTCACACCCTTAAGTATCGGCATTCAATTAATAAACACCCTGTATATAGTAATTCTATAAATTTGCAACACCATTGTCATCTACTAAAAAAAATGAGTAAAAAAAGGTATCTTTCCAGAACGCACAGTAAAGTCTTATCTGTATGCAAATAATACTACTTACAACTAATTAAATAAGAATATTAGTTAAATAAAATCCAGAAATAAATTGCTCATTCTAGAAAATTCGGGATATAATGTATGAAACTTTCTTCAATTTGCATCGAGAAAGGAAACGAAATTATCGAATCCACTAATTATATTTAATTTGTCCCAGGATATTAGTAAAACTGTAGTATCATCTATGTGCAGTTATTAAACATTTGACCTAGATTGTTTTAAATCCTATGGACAGTCACAGTCTATTGATCAATTAAAAACTGTTTCTTATACAGTTATTTGCTAGATTTTGGAGAGTATATAAAGCTTCAATATTAATTTTTCATTATCTACGCTAAAGAAAAGGAGGATATAATGTTTAAAAATTGAAGAAATTAAGCGTACATCAAATTACATTTCTATTTAAATCTCACATTGATAAGACGGTAAAGAATCAAAAGTTTCATTACTATTTTTGTGAAGATAAATTGAGTTGAAATATACAATGAAACTATATTTGATATAAGAAAATTTTAAATATACATATATTAATTACGTAAATATCCCAAGTACGATTTCTAATCGCTGAGATATTTAGTTATTGATTTTTATTGCACAATTAATAAAATTTACTTTGTCTTACTGGCATATAATAAAACATTTGTTCTTTATAATATATTTCTGCTTATAATTTGATAATCAGTGGAAATTAAAGATGAACATACTACATGGTGTGACTCTTGTTTAGAGTACATACATATAAATAAAAATAATAAATACAAATATTGGCCAGCTATAAATATATAAATCAGAGTAATACGTAATACTTGTGAAGAATTATACTACAATTTTTAGAAAATATTCAAAATTTCATTTTAAGGCCATCTTTGTACGTTGCTTATACTTGAAAAAGCTCTATGTATACATAAGGACCAATTATGAAATTTTAATTTGTTTGCAGTTATCTCTTGTACGTACCATCCCATACTGAAATTGATGAATACTTAAGTAACTATATTTCTTGTAGATTTAAGTCAAACTGTATCTGAATGTAAATATTTTGCCGAGATCATTGTATTGGAATGCAAATTTTGTTGCTGTTATGTTTGGATCTATTTACTCTCGAAATATAATCTCCTTACTTAAATTATTAGCTATTGTAGCACTGAACTCAGGTTTAAGTTACTGTTAAACGTGCCAGATAATGTTATTTGTCAATATTGAGTAAGCCAGAGAAAGCATGACCTGATCCAACACCCAATAGAGATTTTTATAATTACTAACTATTTTATTATAATCCAGTTCTGTCTGAAAAATAACGTTTACCCGATTGACTGACCTAGAAAATGAAGAAGAAACCACAGTTAAATAATTATTTTATGAATTTACTTTATCATTTACTAGTTTCGTCATTATAATTTTATTACAAGTAATTTTATATAAAGTACCTAAGTAGGTTGTGATTAAGTACCACAACTCAAAAATTTATTTCAAAATTTTGCGTTATCAATTTTGGATATGTAGAATATGGGAATATGGCTCACTAAAAACGGGCTATACATTTTTTTGAAAAGCATTTTTTGGAACGCGTCATTCGAATCAGTTTTTTCATATGCATAGCACTCTTTTAGATGTACTTAGTGAACTAGCTACAGTGGACAATCCTTAACCTGCTGTGATTGTTTTAGACGAGGTTTTTATGAAAATTACATTTTTATTGAAAATCTGTCTATGGAGCCTTAATCAGCATCACTTAAAACCCTATATTCCAAATTTCATTAATTTATAATGCAGAATATAAAGGGTGTAAGAAGTTTGACTGCCATTACTTCAGCATGAGATGGAGTAATCATAAATGAACAAAAAAGTTGTATATTACAGGGGCGTAAGATTAACATTTTTCAAAATACAGCGAGTATTAATATTGGGGAGTTTCATCACAACGGCAACGGGACAACAGCGCTTAACTTGCTGATGCGCACCACGTATACACGCGGCAGACTTGTCCTACGGAAAAAATGTAAACAACTATTATTGTGAAGCATTTAGTAAATTTCAAGACAATTGTTTTCCAGTTTTTAAATAGATAAAATAAAATCTATCGATTTTGTAGTACGAAAATAGTGTTGTGCTTAAATGTTAGCTAGAATTTTAGTAATTATGAATCTCTTAAAACAGGAACTTAACTTTTATTCAAATTATATATTTGAAAAATATGTAATTAAAGTACCCAAAGATTCACGTCGTCCAAATAATTAAATTTATATAAAAAAATATTAAACGTATCGTGGGTAACAAAAAAATTTTAGAGGGGTATCCTTATTCTTACTGAGCCATACTGGATGTTATATATATAAAGACTGTCCATAAATTATCGCAAGAAGTAATTTTGATAGAAAACACAGACTTTCAATTAAAAATTGTAAAATTTTTATTGATTCATAAAGTGAGTATACAATATTGCTTGTATCGGATAAATGGCCTCCATGGCTTTGCTGGCACATAGTAAATGCTGCTAAATTTCGTTGACACAGCGCTCAATTTCCTCCTTCAAAGTGTGGTTGATCATAGACTTATTGGCATAAACCTTATACTTCCAAAAACCTCATAGAAAAAAGTCCAACGGCGTTAAATCGCATGATCTTATCGGCCAATTCTGATCAGCAAGAGGGGAAATTACACGACCAGCAAATTACTAATGCAGTAATTCAATTATTTCTCGGGCTGTATGGCATTTTGCACTCTCTTGTTGAAACCGCATGTCGTCTACATCCGTGTCTTGCAATTTAGGGACAAAAACTGGATTATCATGTTGCGATAACGAACATCATTAACTGTTATTGCCTGACCAGCCGCATTTTTGAAAAAGAATGCCTCCAGCCCAAAATTAGCATCAAACAGTGGCATGTTGTGCATGCATTTGTTTCTCAACAATCACTCGTGGATTTCTTGAACTCCAAATGCTACAATTTTGTCCATTAGCGATGCTATCAAGATGAAAATGCGCCTCATCGCTGAAGATGATTTTATTCGAAAAATCGGCATCTATTTGTTGTTCCATAATCCAATCGACGAACTCTCTTCGCTCTGCATGGTCAGGAAGCTTCAGTTTTTGAGTCAATTCAACTTTGTAAGTATGAAGATGCAAATCTTTCGTGAGAATACGCTGTAGAGAACTTCTCGAAATGTCCAAATGTTGACAACGGTGCTGCTTTGATATTCCTGGACTCTCAGTAACATCCTCACGAACTGCTTTGATGTTTTGTGTTGAATAACTTGTTGAAGGATGGCCAGAGTGTTTAAGTTCACTTATTGATCCGTAGATATTAGACTAATTTTAATTCAAAGAACATGTGTTGGAATTTTGTAAATACCGTATACAGGCTATTACAAATTTGCTTCTCACTACAGGGATCTCGGAAACGGTAAGAGATACGAAGTAGCTTAAATGGGGGCAAACAAGGCTGACATGTCATATACAGGCTGTTACAAATTCGCTTCACACTACAGGGATCTTGAAAACGGTAAGAGATACAAACTAGCTTAAAGGGGGGCAAAGTTGCGTAATCAGGGGACCAACATTATGCCTCCAAAAAATCAAGGCTAAAATTATTAGTTTTCGAAATATTTGAAAAAACCCGAAATTTTAGAAATCCGTTTGTTTCATTTCCGCCTTGTTTGAGGTGCTATTGAAAAAAGTAGAACACTTTCTCATGGCCACTTTTTGCTCTCTATCGAATGGCATAATCAATTTTTATATGTAACGTTTCGTCTCTCTAGGACCATCATCAACTAAATTTTTTTAAATCCGACCCTAGAAATTTTATTACATTTTTTGCAAGCCTTCATGACCCCCAATATTGTACTGCCTCAGACCGAACCAGATTCAGACGTTTTCAAATTTATCTAAATTTTTTATTTAGAATTCTTTGTTTATTGAATTATCGTACACTGTAAGTGTCGTTAGACCCTGTGAAATCCATCTAGTTATTTAAATTATTACCACCACGCATTAAAATAAAACATTATCAGATTTTTATTCCCTTGTTCATAGTTACTTCTAGGCTTCTCGAGTGCACAAAATTCAAACAAATTCCCATCTATTTTTTTTCATATATTCATATTTATTCATACAAATACATCTGACATGTCTTTCACAGTTGCGGTTACAGATATAATAAATTCCGATAATATTACGTTGATCTTCATTTTCAACCTTTGCCAAAACGAAAATGTTTTTGAACATTTACTGAAATTTCTTAAAGAATAATATTCAGTTGGCGTTTTGATTGTTCGTACGCATTTTTAATAATTAATTTGTCATAATAAAATTAAAGTTGTAATAATGTTTTAATTTTGAGGCAACAACTTATTGAGTTATGTATGACCAAGTGATGGTAATAGTTATTAATAATAAATGTTTTATTGATTTCCAAAATTTCGGTTTTTTTTTCAAATATTTCGAAAACTAATCGTGTTAGCCTTGCTTTTTTAGAGGCATAACGTTGGTCCCCTGATTACGCAACTTTTACCCCATTTAAGCTACTTCGTACTTCTTACCGTTTCTGAGATTCCCGTCGTGAGAAGCGAATTTGTAACAGCCTGTATATTAGACTAATTTTAATTCAAAGAACATGTGTTATAATTTTGTAAAGGGCTTATAAAGAAAATCGGTATATCGTTCTACAAATAAAATAATTTTGTTTAAAAAAATTAAAGTAGACTTTTTTGTCGCGCATTTTGTACATATTTCATTTAACCTCAATTTAATACACAGCTACTAATACCGCTGGATTTAATCTGCATTTTAATAATAAAGGCTGTGGACTACAAACAGAAATGTTAACCTAGTAACCTATTGTCATCGTAAATAGATACAGTTTTCCTATGAAATTCCGTCGAAATACGTATAACTGACATAAGGCAAATGAGATGAACACCTTATATCGGTTTGAATTTATATGTAGTAATCAATTGAAATTATTTATCATAAATAAATATACATTTTAATGAATGACGTTTTGTATATATTGCAATAGTAATGTTTTTAGCTAAGCTTATTTAAAATTTAATATGACTAAATTTTGATGTTTTCATCTAAAAAATGATTCAGAACTAAAAAAAATGAATTATTCTAAAAAACATTTCTTTTAATTCAATTTTCTTTTTATTTTTACTTTCTTATTTGAGTATGACCTGTCAGTCCATCTGAGATACCAAAGTTCGCTAAAATAATTATTTTTATTGATATTTTCATTGATATCAGCTTTTGAATACATTGACAGCTTATTTAAATATGTTGGTAAAATTATTAGAAGCTAAATTAGCGGATAATAAAACATTGGATTAATAAGCACGCTATCCTGGAACTTCCAAACTTCACAAACAAAAAATGCTTTCCGTACTTTTCTTAACTAACATTCTTCTCTCTTTCATCAAATAATACAATTGCTACAATTTTTTCAAAACTAATTGAAACTAATTAATGTTATGACCAATTATCCCTAAGAATTATAACTATATGATAACAGTAAACCTTCCTGTAGTAAACTATTAAAGGAAAACTTATTTTCAGTAACAGTTAGTTAGTTCTTATTTTAGCACGTACACAACTGAAAAGTACTGATTTACATCAAAATTTGTTTTCTGTCTGTGAACACATCTATGGCAGTCTTGTTTAAGTGGCCAGATTATTTAATATTTACGATAAAATGATCTACAGACATCAAATAAACCAAGAACAGTAAAAATAAAGTTACAGCAACTAAACAAAAGTTAAGTTACATAACTATTATAATAGTTCTATTTGCTTTGCATTTGATGATATTCCGCATTTCATATAATGCTTCCGGATAGGAAAACATAATTGTCCATATACCTTTCTTAATATTACGTAACTATCTTGACATGCTACGCAGTCGTACAGATTCGAATTAAAAGGTATTATTAATAAACTTTCTAAAATTGCTAAAATTAGAATGAGCAAGAAGCAAGCAAATAGTGCAGCATTAAGAGTATTGTACATACATCCATCACAGATTCAATTAATTGTTTTTAAATCAATTATGTATCATGCATTGAACTCGCATAAAACTTATTTTTACAAAGTGTGCATTTTCATTCAATTGCCTAGCAAATTTATCGATTGATGGAAGCAATGAAATGTGGACTTAAAGGTTTTAAAATCATTTTAAACTAATTAATGAAAATATTGACGTATGTACAGGGTGGGCCATTAGTGTGAGAAAGTAAAATAACTCCCTTGTTATTTCTAATACAGAAAAAGTGTATATAAAAGTTGTACAGAATCAAAAAACCTAAAGGACAAAATTAATTTGAAACACACGGGGAGATGAGTAAAAACGGGACACGCCAAATATTACATTTTTTAAATGGAACACCTTGTATATTTTTAAACATAGGTATGGATTTCTGAGAAAATTCTATCTATGGCAATATAAACATTTTAACATTTTAATGTGGTGTTGCCAAGTTATGTAGAAAATTCTTCGAATCTTGGAAGAAACATGACCTCGAATAAGTTGTATTAACTTTCAACTACTAGCACTTGGCGCAAAAATATTTGACAAAGTTATAGGCAAATGTTAGGCAAAGACTCCTATATTAGCTAATATCGATATTTTTTACAGGACGTATTATATAATAGGGTCATTTTAGGAAAGTTCAAACTTGATTTTCTAAATTTTTCAAATGGAACACCCTGTATTTTATTGCTCTATTTTATTTACATATCAGTCCACTTCAACTTTTATTAAGTATGTTCTACACTTAAAGTTCTTAGTTTTTAAGATATAGCAATATTTCTGGAGAAACCTAATTTTTATTATTTTGGGTCGCACGAAATGGCTTTGGAAAAAACTGTCACATTGTGTCAACTTGTCAGTTCATAATTTATCATTCCATTTTGAGTTAATTTGAGTAATTTTATTAGTTAATCTTTATTTGTGGTACTGTATAAAATAATAAAAATTAAGTTTTTTCAGAAATGTTGCTATATAAAACTAACAATTTTAGATATATGCTTAATAAAGGTTGAAGTGGACCGATATGTGAATAAAATAGAACAATAAATTACAGTGTTCCATTTAAAAAATTTTAGAAAATGAGGTTTAAACTTTCTAAAAAACGTTGTATTATAAAATATGCCCTGTATAAAATATCCATATTAGCTAATATAGGAACCTTTATCTGACATTTGCCTATAACTCTGTCCAATTATTTTGTTCCAAGTGTTAGTAGCTGAAAGTTAATACAACTTCTTCGAGGTCATGTTTTTTCCAAAATTTGAAGAATTTTCTACATAACTTGGCAACCCCGCACTAAAATAATAAACTGTTTATATTGCCATAATATACAGGGTGAGTCAAAATTCACTCCCCAGCGGCCGGATATATATTCTAAAATAAAAAATTAAACAAAAATGTAGAATACTAAAATCTCGAAAGCGAAGCCGTTTTCGAATAAATTTTAGTCCAATAAATGCGCAATTTTCGGCTGACTAATCAAGTTGGCCGGACAAAAACTGAATGGTGAAAATTACAGTAATTTTTGCGAGAACATTTTGCCAGGTTTGTTAGAAAATATTCCTCTACAACAACGTGCAACTATGTGGTTTCAGCATGATGGTACGCCCGCACATGCCACATTACAAGTACGACATATTTTGAACCGCCGTTTTCCTAATAAATGGATTGGACGAGGTGGACCAACACCATGGCCACCCCGGTCTCCTGACTCGACTCCGATAGACTTTTGGTTATGGGAATACAGAAAAGAAAAGGTTTATGGTACTGTGCCTGTTGGCGGGGATGATTTTATTGACAGGATTCATGAAGCAGTAACGGAAATAAATTAAGCTAATTTCTGTTCTGTTGCCAGGAGTTTCTACTACAAATTGCAGAAGTATATTAACGAAAATGGTAATGTTTTTGAAGGTTAGCCAAAGCCAGAAGGATCTTCGTTTTTGCTATTTCTTATTTTGTATGGATTTTAATTTTAATTTAATTTTAATATTAAACAAAAAAAATATAAATTTGAATTTTTCTTTACAAAATTTTCCGAAAACGGCTTCGTTTTCGAGATTTTAGTATTCTACATTTTTGTTTTATTTTTTATTTTAGAATATATATCCGGCCGCTGGGGAGTGAATTTTGACTCACCCTGTATAGTATTTTTTCGGAAATCTATGTTTAAAAATATACAGGATGTTTCATTTAAAACATGTAATATTGGGCATGTCCAGTTTTTACTCATTACCCTGTATGTTTGAAATTAATTTTATAGTTTAGGTTTCTTGATTCTGTATAACTTTTATATAAACTTTTTTTCTTTATTGTGAATAACAAGGGAGTTATTTTACTTTCTCACACTAATGGCCCACCCTGTATATGATATTATTGTCTGAAATTATTTATTTATGGAATAGTTTTAATTTTTAATTAATTATTAAAGATATGTTAGAAAAATATTGGAAAATAATTTTAGCGTTTGCTCCAGATCAGATTTATCTCTTTCATAGTTTTGGTAGTAGGCGTTTTTGGGGGGACTAAGATATTAAAAAGGGATGAGCCTATAAAAATAAAAATTACTGTTGATACGTATCAAAGTCGTGGACAAGTAAACTAGCAACGTGTTTTAAATATAGAGGAGGACATTTTACACCAATATTCGCGATTTTGCATGTAAATTGGTTGGTTCAAATAATACTATGTACCGAATGTCTAATTTTGCTGTTGGTTTCGGCAGCAAGTGGCACAACAATCAATAATTATACAAACACAGCAGCTTCACAGATGAATTCTGCTTTACAGGAAACGGAATACTGAATTTTCATAACACTCACTGTTGGTGTGATCCCAACTCTCAGTTTGTATAATAGTCACGTTTCAGGAGAGATTTTCAGTGATTGTGTGGTATGAGGTTTTCGATGACAACTTATTTGGACCAATTGTTAATTTTCTAACGAATAGGTATCCTTCCTGATTCTGATTTTAGAGAAATAATTATTATAAATGAATATTTTTATTTGAAATTTGTTTAGTACTCACATAAAATAGCAAACGTATCTATTCATATGTTTCATTTAATAAAAAGCAGGTTAAACATTGCTTAACAGATCTGATATAATTGTGGTTTACTCGGAATAATGAAATTTACGTAAAATAAATTTTAGTAGACTAACTTGAAAAGAATAACTTAGGAAAAATATGATGCGCTATCATGTTAACAGTTCCTTTAACTAAGTAATTGTTACTGACAATGGTGACATAGATTTAACTTGTGCAAATTATAGGTATGCCTTCATTTAGGTTGCAACTTGCTTTACTGGCATTTCCTACTTCCTTTTCCGTTATAATTTATAAACATATTGAGGACATGTCCGAGCTGCGGGTAAAACATTTCAGCGTAAAATACTTGCTGTACTCGGGTCACAGACCGCATAAACGAGTAAAATGAATCGATTTGCTCATGAGTTTTTCTGAAAATGATACAGAGATAATGATATTAATAAATTTATTGAAACTTAAAAATATACCGTTATTCCAAATTTATCTGTGGATTATTATTTATCGATTCTTTGTTAAAATAAGCAAATTTTGTGAACTAATAGGACACTGTATAAAAAATAGTGTTTTGGTGGGTTTCAGCCTTTCTTAGAGTCCATAGTTCGTGCACATTTCAATAACATTGATTTTGCAGAGCAGTCAACATCTGTTTGTTAAATTGAGTCTATGTTCCCATAAATCTAGAGAGCATACGAACTCCTTTTATCGGTACAATATCATCAATCACCCTCATAAATAAAAATTAAACGTTTACTAAATAGAAATCAAAAGATAAATAATATCCGGTCAAATAACCTTATTTTTAAAACTTTATTATTAATTTTATTCATTATTGATCCTTGTCTCCTTCAAAGTACTCCCCTCCCTTTTTCACACACTTATCCCATTTGGCGAAGCAGTCCTGTATAGTTTTTTTTTAAATGGCCTTTTAAAGTCTTTGGCGAATTTGCTTTGATGTCATCAATAGTCTGAAAACGGTGTCCTTTCAGCACCTTTCGAAAATAAGAAAAAATCGCAATGAGCCAGGTCTGTCGAGTAAGGAAGATGAGGGAGGACAGTAAATTGATTTTTAGCATAAAACTGACGAATTGACAAAGCTGAATGTGCGGACGCAATGTCATGATGCAAAAACCATGAGTTGTCTCGACACAACTCTTTTTGCTGACTTTTTTCATGTAACAGTTGTAAAACGCCTTGTTAGTATACTCAGTTCACTGTTTCATCTTAAGTCATTAATTCAAAATGCACAATTCCATTGAACTCGAAAAATAGAGAGCATCAATCTGACATTGGATCGAGTCTGACGTGCATTCTGGGAGAGTGGAAATCTTTTGCCAATCCATTATGATGATTGAATTTTTGTCTCAATGTCGTAACCGTCGTCTCCCGTTGTGATTATTTGAATTAATGTTTTATCGTCATTGGATTGTTCAATTTCTCTGACAGTCAATCGGCGAATCGCACGCACCAGAACTTTCTGAATGTGGAAGTCATCAATTGAAGTCGAAGGCCTTCCGGGTCGAGGATCATCTTCAATTGACTGACGACCACTTTTAAATCGTGAAAACCATTCGTAACATTGCATACGACCTAGAGGATACTCTCCTTAAACTTGCCTCAAAAGCTGATACGTTTCCGAGAAAGTTTTCCCCAATTTCACGCAAAATTTTACTTTGCATCGTTGTTCCAGAAAATCGCATATATCAAAAGTCGTCACTAACTTAAATACGTTGCACTCAAATAACAATATTACGAAAACTAAATGAGATATCAACAATCCAAGAACATGGTTACAGAGGAAACCTCCTCTGCGCAACGCAATGTTGCCAACCGTATATCATTAAATATCTCAATTAAAACATAATTCAAAGAGTTCGGTTATTTTCTGAACAGACCTCGTACAACTTTAAGAAGCGAAACATAATATGACAAGCGCTTATGACCGAAAGTTAATTTTGAAGTTTTCATAACTTGTTTGCTAGTAGAATACTTTAAGTTGAAATATCTCGGAAACCAATGATTTTTGGATTTTTTTTTGTGTAGGTTATGTTTTGTCTTTACAGCTGTTAGATACAAAAATTGTTGTAATGTGGAAATTTTCCAAAATTGTCTCATCGGAAATCGAAAAGTGATGAAACATATCTTAAATATTTTAGGCATTTTTTTAAATAATAACATAGAGAAAATTTTAATTAAACGTATCAATTTCTACTATGCTCTTTCAATGTAAAAATTGTTTTTCATCTAAAACAGTATACTGATAGTTCAATGTTTATATTTCACTAACAGTCGTTGTTGTGTTTGCTATTGCAAGAATTTTGAAAATCAATAATCTCTAAGCTACGCTGGAACTCACACAAGAACAAGATGTGGTTATGGCCAAATAAACCAGTTACTAGAACCTAACTTTATTTTCTCCAGTCCACAGTCAACTATAATTGAAACAGCATCATCATATCTATTACATTAATCTCTTTATACGGTTAAAAATACATTTTTCCAAAGAAAAATATCGAAACAGGTCTTTCATATAAATAAATTGATTCATTCTTCATGCTTTCGTGTTCTCTATTTACACAGTCAATTTGTTTTTCAGGCGACTACAAAAACGCTTACGTAAAAATTGCACCACGCAAACTAGGCTAATTGTGTGAAATTCGATTTTAGTTTTCATAATTTTTTTGAGGTAAATAAATACTTTAAAGGTTTTGTTATTTAAAAACGTACAAGCTAGTAGAATTAGATAATAGTTTAGTCAGTGGTCTGCTTCTCAAAGATTTTAATTTGTTACAGAGTTGATTTTCTAACCGCAGTCAGTCACAGAGCAAGAACCGTTGGAAATTTCTTTTATATTAATTAGGAAGTACATATTTAAATACTGGCGATGGAAATTCCATTGCGTCAAGAAAATGTAAAGAGTTCATCATCAATCGAAATTAAAGTTTTTCTTTTTCTTCCTGATTTTCTTGATATCTAAAAACTGGTCGGAGAAACCATACTACAAAATAATCTAAATGCACAAATATAGAAATAGAAATTACCAAGTTCTACTATACTGTAATTACTGACACGTTCTACGAATAAGATTTCTTTCTTAGTATGCACGTGTAAATACGGGCAAAGTGGTAATTATAACATTTCTCCTCTTATCCGTAAAACGATAAGCAGGTATAATTGTATATTGTATTTATGTTTATAAGTTTAATAGATATTTACTAAATTCATATTTTGTTGAAAATTAAACTATCAACTCACGAACCATATTTTTATTGGTCAACTTATATCCTCTAAAGGTGAAGTCTGTATTAACACTCAATCACAAACCGCACTGTAATAAAGAGCATGGTAAAATTCCTAGAACATTCCATGCTAACCTGTTGTCATGGATTGTTCAAGTAAAATTCATGTATAATCAATGTAATATACAGGGTGTTTGAGAAAGACCTCCCGTAAATACAGGGGGTGACAGTACGACAAAAAAATAACATTTTTTTGTCTTATGATCTATATTATGTCTATTTCCTTTTGTTTTTGAGATACAAAGCGACGAAATAAATTTTTTAAATAGAATTTTTACGAAAATTTCCAAATATTTTTTTGAAAATTTTGATATTCCGGGGTTTTTAAGGACGAAATACGCTGGTCTAATTATCTTTTGGATATTTCATATTTCTGTTACATTTTAAGTTCTAATTTTTTTAAGGTTAGGTTTTTTACCACTCTAGCTCCAATTTGTAATGTATAATTTTATTTTCTAAAAATAATGTACTCTTGTTAGAACTTTTTAATGTGGGCGGTTTTCGAGTAAAAAGCTTTTAATTGAACTCTTACAATATTAATTAGGCATTACTGACAACAGTCACTAAAAATGACTAAAATTTTGATATAAAATTAATTAGAGTGTAAAATATTACTAAGAATATATGCATTGTTTATGAGACATCCATCAATAAGTTTTGACATAAGCCTACAGGGAGAAAAGTCACTTATTTTATACACCGTAATATTGTAAGAGTTCAATTAAAAGTCTTTTTTCTCGAAAACCGTCCCCATTAGGAAGTTCTAACAAGAGTACATTATTTTTAGAAAATAAAATTGTACATTAGAAATTGGAGCCCGAATGGTAAAAAACCTAACCTTAAAAAAAATTGAATATAAAATGTAATAGGAATGTAGCATAACTAGCGCCCTCTATGAAATATCCAAAATATAATTAGTCCAGGGCATTTGCCGTCCTTAAAAACCCCGGAATACCAAATTTCATAAAAATATTTCGCACCGTTTGGAAATGTTTGTAAAAATTCTATTTAAAAAATTTAATTTTGTCGCTCTGTATCTCGAAAACAAGAGGAGATAGACATATAGTTCATAAGACAGAAAAATCTTATTTTTTGTCGTATTATCACCCCCTGTAATTACGGGAGGTCTTTCTGAATCACCCTGTATATACAGTGTCCCGGTACTTGATACAAAAAAATCGGGTACAAATAGATGAGGTCAAAATAGTATCAGTTCTTCATATAATTTTTTTTCATACCAGCCTTCGTTAACAAGTTACGGGTCCTCAAAAGTGAAAATTAAAAAGTTATTTTTATTTTCAGTGTCTAAACCATTAACTTCAGCATGATGCAAATTTGGTGATCGATAACACATGCGTACAGCTTGTTTTTGATTTGATAAGTGAAACTTCATTATGCCCAGAACGCCAGGGACGGACTGTGCCCAATGGTTAACAACCCAGAATTTTTGCATAGATGATGATCACAATCTGTCTGTATCAAAAATAAGTTGCCTGAAGAATTTGCCAACGATACCGATACAACGATGCCAACGATACGAATCTCTTGGCGCCTCCAGCATATCTTGTTTTTAATTTTTAATTAGACATAATTACTATGTTAGAACCGTACATATTTTTTAAATTTGAGCCTAGAAAATCTTACTGTCTGCTAATGTAATTTTTACTAACAAAATTTGACAAATACGCTTTACACATAACACAAAATAGAAAAACAAGAATAAGTTGAAGTAAGTTAAAAAAATAATTTAACAGAAAGAAAACTATTAAAACGCATTTTCAATATGGGCACTTTCCACCTCCACACAGTTCCGAAGTTTACGAATGTTATTTGTTTGTACACGAAAAAGCATTGCTGGGGTATGTCTAATATTATCACAATGGAAATTAGTTTTTTGTCGCAATTCATCTCTTGTCTGTACTGGTGTTGCGTACACTAAACTTCCCGACGGAAGAAGTCCATCAGATTAAAGTCTAAATAACGTGGTGGCCATGAAATTGGGCCTCCTCTCCCAATCTGTTTAACACAATAAATAAATAATTTCGTACATCAGTATTGAAGTGGGGAAGAGCCCCATCGTGCATGAAGCAAACGTTTCTTCGGGTGTTTAATTGAACATCGTCTAATAGTGACAGCAAATTATTTTGCAAAAACTTCGAATATCGATGTCATTTCAGATGCTTCTCAAAAACGTATGGACCTATTAAATTATTTATTACCGTTTTTCGTGTACAAACAAATAACATTCGTAGCCTTAGGATGTCTGTGGAGGTGGAAGGTGTAAGGAATAAAAATAGCTTTTTAATTTTACCTTTGACGGCCCGTAACTTATTAACGAAGTCCCGTATAAAAAAATTATGAGAACTGATATTATTTTGACCTCATCTATCTGTACTCGACTTTTGTGTATCAAGTATCAAGACACCCTGTATATACAGCCTTAATATTAAAGGTTATATTTAATTTTACATAAAATATTACTTTACTTGAACATTCCATGCAACAGGTTACCAAAGAAAGTTCAAGGAATTTTACTATACTTTTTATTACGGTGCATCATTTATTGTGCTAAAATGGCAGTTGTTTTTAACTGATTTGCAATGTTCCTAGGTACTGCAGAAAATTTATTACAGTTTTTCATTTCGAAACATTTTCTTATTTAACAGCAGGTCCAAAGCTATCATTAATTCATCAAAAGATCTGTTATACGAAATTTTGCTTTGGTCTAGACAATAAAATAAAAATAAATTTATACAAGTAGAAGCTATATGAAGATAATATTAAGCTAACTAAATTACTGATAGTTATAATATTTCCCCTCTGCAATAATTTTCCAAATATTTATGTTTAATTCTAAATGGATAAATAATGATACATCATAGAGATTAAATTAATTAAATCGTAACTACATTGTTGAAATGGTAAAACTGTTAATCAATAGCTGTGTGGTAATAAAACTAACTGATATAAATTGCTTGTAAAATTTAGAGAATGAGTAATAAATAAATGTTGCTTTCTAACNAACTTCGAATATCGATGTCATTTCAGATGTTTCTCAAAAACGTATGGACCTATTAAATTATTTATTACCGTTTTTCGTGTACAAACAAATAACATTCGTAGCCTTAGGATGTCTGTGGAGGTGGAAGGTGTAAGGAATAAAAATAGCTTTTTAATTTTACCTTTGACGGCCCGTAACTTATTAACGAAGGCCCGTATAAAAAAATTATGAGAACTGATATTATTTTGACCTCATCTATCTGTACTCGACTTTTGTGTATCAAGTATCAAGACACCCTGTATATACAGCCTTAATATTAAAGGTTATATTTAATTTTACATAAAATATTACTTTACTTGAACATTCCATGCAACAGGTTACCAAAGAAAGTTCAAGGAATTTTACTATACTTTTTATTACGGTGCATCATTTATTGTGCTAAAATGGCAGTTGTTTTTAACTGATTTGCAATGTTCCTAGGTACTGCAGAAAATTTATTACAGTTTTTCATTTCGAAACATTTTCTTATTTAACAGCAGGTCCAAAGCTATCATTAATTCATCAAAAGATCTGTTATACGAAATTTTGCTTTGGTCTAGACAATAAAATAAAAATAAATTTATACAAGTAGAAGCTATATGAAGATAATATTAAGCTAACTAAATTACTGATAGTTATAATATTTCCCCTCTGCAATAATTTTCCGAATATTTATGTTTAATTCTAAATGGATAAATAATGATACATCATAGAGATTAAATTAATTAAATCGTAACTACATTGTTGAAATGGTAAAACTGTTAATCAATAGCTGTGTGGTAATAAAACTAACTGATATAAATTGCTTGTAAAATTTAGAGAATGAGTAATAAATAAATGTTGCCTTCTAACCAGAAATAAACTGCAAAAGAATGTATTCAATTTCCTCTAGAAACGCTGGCGTTACAAATACACTAATTTTACAAAATTTCTTTAAGATCCCATGAACAGGAATGCATATAAACTTCGCAGAAAGAAATGTCTATTATTTTATAAGATGATCGAATCTTTGCGCTACAAATTGTTTGACAGTTATAACCAAAATTCTTTAAACTTAAAATAGAAACAAACGGTAGTTCGTCATACATAGTTTTCACTCAACTTCAAACATACCACAACAGAATTCCTGCATTAATGTAACCTGCAAAAAATATTCTAATTTAAGATTACGACTACATTACAGTTAAGGTTGGCGAAGTTAACGGTATGGTTCAATTGAATTAGTCCATTAACATATTCACGTTTTATGCTGACTGTTCTTCCCCTTTAGAACTGCCTATTGAATTGAATTAAAAAAAATCCCAACAGAACGCTCGCTGTCGTGACATCGGATCGCTTTGATTATTAATCTTGTCTTTGAATATGTAAACAGTGATTTTCATTATTCTTATTCATATAACGGGCAATGACCCTTCAAGGATGAATTCGTCAAGGTCAGTGGAAAGTAGGCCATGGGTCGAATATGAATTGAAACATCCATATGCATGGGTTATGATTTTAAATATATTAACAGTATTCATACATTTGAACAACTGTTAGCGTCTGGGGATGATGAGAACGGAAATAATTAAGATAACAATAAAAATAATCCGCATTTATATAATAATGTATTATGATTGAGTGAGAAATAGTACTATTTCATATTACGGTATTATACAGGGCGGTATGTATTTTAATCCTTTGACCAATGTCAAAACAAATATTTTATAGGAAAAATTTTCGATTTCGTTATATATGTATGGTGATAAAATTAAAGAAATGCATCAAATTTTCTCAATATTTGTTTGATGTAGACTAATGAAGCTATAAGTAGATTCCATTCGCTCTATATTGAGTTAAAATTCAGAATGGCAGACATTAGGGCACATTGTTGGAATTTCGACACCACTGAGTATTTTGGAAAATGGATGAATGCATGGTAATTCTAAGAAAAAAAAAAGAGTTACATATATCTTTTATTATTTAACAGAAATTTTCCACAGAGTTGATTAACCGAAAATAACTATAATTAATAATCGTTTTACAAAAAAAATTATGGGAATTGGCTGCTATACAGGATGTCTCAATATTACGTATACTTACATGGAAGTACCAAAGATTGGTGAGGTCAAAATAAGATTAAACTTACCTTTACCTTGATTTAGCCACTAGGTCATCAAAGTTGGTGAAACATTTTAGTGTTTTTCCGAATAAGTCTAAATTATTTTGAGGTTTTAGGGATTTGTAAATCTATTTTAAAACAGTAATAAACAATTAATAAATTCAGACAATTCTACATACATACATACACCAACTGACTTTGAATTACACACTGTAATAAAAAGTATGATAAAATTACTTGAACTTTCCATGGCAACAGGTGCCATTAAATGTTCAAGTAAAATTCATGTATAACCAATATACATGGTGAGTCATTAATAATGGTACACAGCTTAATGGCAGATTATTAACGTCAAAATATAGTGATTGAACCAAACATGCCTTAATCAATTGCTGCTCCGTTTCGTTCTACAGGGTGTTAAAGTTGAAAAAATATTTTGCTATATTTTTTGTATGTATGGACCGATTGTTTTGAAAATTTGTAGCTTTACGTTTTCTAAGGTGGCAAATACGAATATGCAAACAGTGTTGGGGTCACGTCTAGGGGACGCCAGTTATACTGTCCTATCAATGTAAAAATATGTTGAGTTTATCGATTTGTAACAAGTATTCCTTTTTTATTTAGACATAAGTTAGACATATTTTCACATTGAAAGGACAGTATAACTAGCGCCCCCTAGACGTGACCCCAAAACTGTTTCCATATTCGTATTTGCCACCTCAACAAAAGTAAAACTACAAATTTTCAAAACAAACGGTCGATTTAATACGTACATACTTAAATACAACAAAAAATCGAAAATATTTTTTCAACTTTAACTCAATATCTATATGTTGACGTGACAATCTGCCATTAACCTGTGTACCATTATTAATGACTCGCCCTGTATATTTTACAGGTTTGATTTAATATTACATAAATGTACGTGAATTTTACCTGAACATGGCAACAGGTTACCATGGAGAGTTCAAGGAATTTTTCCATACTTTTTATTACAGTGCACCAGCAATACCAAGTAAACAGCTAGTAATCAATAATTATCCAAAATAAAATTTAAAAATAATATGTCTAAATATAATTAATACAAAAACACGATTAATATATAAAAATTCTTAAATAGTGTAGTATTTTGTATTTTTGTCATTCTTTCTCACTTTTGTGTCATTCCATTGTTTTGTTTTTGTCTCCCATTTAAAAAAAATATCATAAAAGAAAATTCAAATACAAATTAACTCCAAAACGTGTCTTATTTAATTTTTATTATCAAATAAATCAAATTTTTGATAGTAATTAAATCAAGTTTATATCAAAATATGTTGGTAATGGCTGATTAACAAAATTATTAACTATGCGAAAACCGTTAGGAATAAAATGGCTCATTCTTCTAAAAAAATAAAATTGATCTTTTTTCTTATAAGTACCTATGATCATGAAAATGCTCAGTGACATCGAGGTCCCTAGTTGTTTGTAATGACTTACCGTACCTCCGTCACTGGCTGACATATTTTTTGTAAACCAACTCAGCTAATTTTCAGCTCTAATTATATAAATCATCAATCCAAGTTTTATAAGTTTGCGAAATATTTGAGAAAATGAGTTTTTTATTTTCGACAACCTCTTTTAACCAAATCGAAAATGTTTTGCGTCAACTTTAATATGAGACTTTTTGCTTAAAATTATTCGTCCTACCACCTGGTGGAATATTCCGATTAAAATTAGCTTTAATGATATTCTCAGTTTTTCCGATAGGTTCTGAAAAAATATCCTTAAAATAAATTGTGAAGGAAATGGGTACATCCCCGATAAAGTCAATTGATTACACAGGCACACAATTTTGTTTTTTTTTCGCATACTTTTTAACAGAATATGACACCTCTCTGTAGTTTGACTCGCTGAAGACGATGGTGCTATCATGTCGGGATTTTTCCCTGACCTCAAAAAAAATAGCTCAAAATCAGTGGAAATTCCAATTTTTTGTTAAAATATTTCGAAATTAAACAGACATAATAGTCAAAATAAAATCTTTTATTCCTGCACTTTTTTCTCTAAAATACCTCCTTGTGAAGTCACAGCCATTGTGAACCAATTTTAAACATTATTAAAATGCCTATAACTCCTCAACAATGCATTTTAGAGAAAAGTATAAGAATAAAAAGTTTCTGTTTATACCCATACGTACTGTAAATATGTTTTGGAAATTAATTCATGCTGCAATGAAATGCATTTACAAAAAATGTAGTCAGAATTGATTTATATACAAAATATCGTTATTATCATTGTTAACTGATCAAAGCTTCTGTTAGAAACGAAGAACTTTTTAAAAAATCCAGCATTATTAAAATCAGCTGGCTGTAACTGGTATGACCAGCGCATTCACCATTTAGTTAACTATTTTTATTATTACATACATAGGTATTTTATTTTTGTTAATATTTTTTCTGACATAAGAGCTGAAATATAAACAAATGAGAGGTTAAATAATCAATAATGATTTTGTAAAAATATGTGAAAGTTTAATTATTCGACAATAGTTAAAAAACTGTGGACACATGCAGCCGTAGAACATATTTAACATTTTTAAACAAGTGAAAGAGTTGATTCAGGAAATTAAACAAAAAATAAAATTGTTTTCCTCAGTTCATAATAATACACATTCTTCGAATAAAAATAATTAAAAAAATTATATAGACCATGTTCTGGAAATGCAGAGTTTTCAAGATATAAGTTTTCAAATTAAAACAAATTTTTCAGTAACAAACTTTGATACGGTTATGCCTTCATTTGGTACTTACAAAAATGTACTAGTAAGTCTGCATTTCAGTTATCATTACCGTAGATACATGGAGGTCAGCCATTACTGTGAAGTATAACTTTTGCATCTGACTTTTTAAAAATATCTACGTACTTAGAGTTGATATTATCAAATTCTTTGTATTTTCATAGATTTTGAAGTAAATAGCCTCATAATAATTTTTATTTCTTTTGCAACAGAAACAACAATTTTTTAAAAGAATTTTAATGAAGAGGTTAATAATATTAAATCTGAATATGGTTGATAAGTTGATATACACACATAATAACAAATAGTTCTAAACTAAACATAAAAAGATGTAAGCACAGTTTAACGTTCCTATTGTAAAGCAAATGGAAAGTTCAATCATTATTATAAATTTACTCCGAGAGTTCCTTCCACCCATCTATGGCACTGGTTTTATAAATATCTACTGAATTTAAGCATTACCTTAAGGACGGGATTTTGTACAAAAAATATCGCCCAGCGTGAGTCACGAAACGAGACCCCGGCAAGTGCTGCTCTAGCGGCCAACGCTTCAAGGTGTGTTTTTTAACCGAACGACGACGAATAGAAGTCTAATAATATACGCGTAATCCGAATCCGCAAAAATTTTTGACCTAGGTGGTCAGGCAAGGGGTCAAAAGGTCAAAAAAACGTAAAAAATAAGGTTTTTCGCAAATATCTCATAAACTACGGCAAGTAGCAAAAAAATAATTGCACCATCGTGTTCCCAGGGAAATTTTACATCGATTTTATGCTATTGCTTATTAAAATTAAATAAATTTATGTCATGTTTTGGACATTCTAACTAAGCAAGAGAGGGGAAGGCATTTGGGGAGTACGCGCACGCTACATGTATCGGTTGACTCGAAGCTCTAGCAGGTGCGCTTGTTTCGAATATAATGCGATTTCAAATATAATTAGCCTGCAGTTATAGTGGATCTGAATTCAATTGCCAGATACACTATTTTTTTTGCTACTTACTTTAATTTTTAAATGGAAAACCAAAAATAATACTAATGAAGAACAGAAAAAAAACTTTTTTAGAACGAAATACTTATTGCAAAAATGAAATATAGTGCTCTGAAAAAGCGACTTGTAAAGCTTATTCTACAAATACTTGTTCATAAAAAAAGTCAAAATTTGTATAAACAATTGTTCCCAGAATGACAACTTTTTATTTCTAAATTTTGAAATGAATAAAATAAGCCTAGTAGTCCGGGCGAATTAGGTTTTTTTTTCAATAATCGGGCCTACCTCGAATTTTATGGGTTTAAAATTAAGTAAAAAATACACAGAATAAAAGCCTAAATTTGTGTATTTGTAGATGTCGAGCGTCATATTGTTTATAACAAAAGAAAATAAAATAATTGCTTTTTTTCAGTTTTTCGCTTAGATCTCCGAAAATAAGCCTCTAATCGACATGAGGTATACTTATTGATTTTGTTCCTAAGGAAATTTGCTACAAGGGTAGGCTTTTGCGAAAGTTCGCAAAATTTTTTTATTTTGCAACTTAAAAATCTGAAATTTACACAGACGCGAGATAATGTAATTACCTTTAGATCCTTTCTTGTCGAATTTCGATATCTTGACTTGGGCAGAAGATACACGCGCTAGCGTTTTCGACAATATAATTTTGCAATACGCCGCCATTTTTTTTTTGGGGTCCGGATTGCAGGTATTTGTTGAGCACCCCAACAGTTATCTTTTCCTGTAGTTTCATCCAATTTCAGTCAAATTTGTTATTTTTATTTAATTCTGAAAATTTAGTACATTTTTCTATTCACCGCTAATTTTGCAATATAAAAAAAATTTTGCGAACTTTCGCAAAAGCCTACCCTTGTAGCAAATTTCCTCAGGAACAAAATCAATAAGTATACCTCATGTCGATTAGAGGCTTATTTTTGGAAATATAAGCAAAAAACTGAAAAAAAGCAATTATTTTATTTTCTTTTTTGTACCTAGCCTTATTTGAAACAATATTGAAAATCTGCAAACACATCTTCATTGACACTTTTTGCCCTCTATCCGATTTCTTATACAACGTTTCGCCTTTCTGGGGCTATCATCAGGTTAATTTTTTTAAGTATAGTTGCAATTTTGGTAGCAATTCATGATGTTTTTCACATACAACAAACAGCAAGTTTAAATTTTAACATTTCGTTCTGTATTTGACCTTCCATCTTCAGGTGTCCAAACTTCCAAAACTCTTTATTTTGGATCAGTTAAATGTTTAGAAGGCTTTTTTATAAGGGTTTAAGCCAAACTACATTAAAATACTAAGTTTCAAAAGTATGAGATAGTTATTTTTTCTTTGACACCATTTCTTAGTTGATATATCAAGATATATTAACTTGGTTATCCTACAATTTTTTAAATTTAGCATTTAAACGTAAGTTTAACCCTTACAAAAAGGTCTTCTAAATATTCTACTGAGCCAAAACTCAAAACAAAGAGATACAAATCTATGTTAGGACCTGAAGATGGAAGGCCAAATAAAGAACGAAACGTTAAAATTTAAACTTGTTGTTTGGTGTGTGTTTGACAAGAAAAAATAAATTAATTATATTTTTAAAAATGTCAGTTTTTCCCAAATATGTATTTCAAAAATAAATTGAGATATTCTTGACCTCTTGGTACCATATTTTTAGCCTCCTAATTGCGTAACTTTGTTCTAATTTAACCAAATTTGTAAGTATCTCTTATAGAGATGGGAAAAGGTTGGGTCTTTTGATTTTGAGGGTTTGAACTCGGTTTAAACCCATTTGAAAAGACCCGGTTTAAACCCAAACCCTCTTTTTAACTGTTTTGTATAAAAAGGGTTAGGTATCAGTTATGCAATCAAAGAATTTCCAAACTATGTCTTTGCCTCGACGCATTTATTAATATTAGGTACAGAATTAAAAATTAAAATTCTTAAAAACTTGAGAGCTTTGCAGTACCTAAGTAGGGTGGGGTCAATATTTGACATTTTAATCTGCTTTGAGACCATAAAATGGCGCGACATTTAAATTATTGAAAAAACCGGGTCTAAATGAAAAGACCGGACCCGGTTTAAATCCTCTCGACACAACTCTAATCTCTTATAATAAAAGAGAAGCGAGACACCCATGGTGATCCTCTTGAATGATTCACCATGTATACATCGAGGAGTAACGCAGGGCAGCAAAGTTTTAGTGCCGCTATGTCGGTTATGCTTTAACAGAAAATACAAAAATATATATTTTTTGCAACGCGATAGGACATAAGGAGCATATTTGAAAAATATTTTGTTCTGGAATTCCCAGTTACATCAGACTTTTGCTTTATATTATTACTATTTGCATTTAGTTCATTTTAAGAAGGCAAAAAAGGAAATGTAAAGACCCGACTTGTAGGTATACCTAATGGAAACCCAAGAAAAGAAATTAAAAAAATAAACATTTTAAATTCAATGTTTTTTTTTTTGTATTACACTAAGTGACTGAAGTGGTATGTGATAAGCAAAAGTTTAAGACAATATGAAATTAAAATTGTGTTAGTTATATTCATATTCAAGAATGAATTACTTTTGAGGTGGTCACTTTTTCATTAAATATCCAGTGGTTTCCTTCTTATCGGTAAGTAGGTAGCTACTGATTTGTAGATTGAAAAAGAAATCTACCTGAGCCAGACTAATTTTTAAGCTGTAAATTTATTTTGAAGCTACCAAGGCTAGAACATAAATAACGATTTTATGTGGGACACCCTGTAGGTAAAATTTAATCTTTATTATTAATAAAGAAAAATTAATACATATTATTGGTTTTTTATGCGTTATATTTTCGTACTACTTAAGCTTTACAAAATCTTATTACTTAGGTACTTTTAAAAAATTACCCATACTTACTTTTATTACGGTTTCTAATACGTGGAAGCACAAATTGTTGTTGTTCTTTATTAATTTCTGCTATTGAAAAATTATTTGTGATTTTAGATTAACTGATAAGTCCGTTAAACAAAAAATAATGATTTGAAAGAGAATGGCATATCAAAGATAATATTAGACCATTATGCTTTATTTTTATAATAAACCCACCCTGTGTTTAATTTCATTTTCAAGGGTAGCGACACCTGTGAGATAGTATACAAACTAAACTATGCCTAGAAGATTTCATGTTCAGTAGGGTTCACGAAAATTTTGGTTTACAGATAGACTAAATATCGACGATCTTGTAAAATGTTGTCATTTTACTCGAGGACACAAATTATAGAATTATTAATAAATATTAATCTGAAAATTAAATACAAATGATCCTAGGTGTCTGTTCTAGTGAGTGAAGTAGTTTGGTTATTGTGCCTGACCTAGTTCCGTCGTAAATGCAATATATTTACAGACTAACAGTATGGTTAAAATTTGGCATTTATTTAAATTATTCTTCTGTTCTCATGAGCATTGAAAATTATCTTACTCACTAGCGGGAACCATTGCGAATACATTGATATATAATAATATCCAATTATGTTAATTTCTTCGATGATTTGTGTCCTCATCTGAAGCTCTGTTACACGGTAAAAATATACATACTAAATCCCCCCCTTAAGAAAAGAATTTTTGTGCGGCTTTGAAACTCTCACTATATGTTTTTGAAATGTTTATAAAAAATTTACATTAGATTTTTTCTTATTTTTACCCAACGAATGTCTCCTTAAAGATTGTGCACTCTTTATAATGAAAAAATAAACAATTGTCTATTTTCTCATTACGAGATATTTTTGACTGGGCTAAAATATTTCAATAATTAGTTTCATTATCCTTCTTCGCAGAGCCTTCTATTATGTGCGGCGTGCTTAGAAGCTGCAGAAAATTCATCAAATGAAATTGAGGAGCCCCCTGAAGGATACTACGCTTTCGTAGAGTCCCCCAATGCGGAGCCCCCTAGAGTGAGACCGCCTCCTTATACGCAAACCCCAGTAGACTGCAGGGAGGACGAGGATAGGACTCCACACGTATCACCATTCAACTTATGCGGTGACTTAAACAAGGGAACAATTCCCAGAAACCCCATGGGACAAAACGTGCTGGGATCTCCATACCCATTGTAAGTAAGGGTATTTATACAAATCCGTTCTTCAGTTCCAGAAAATATATGTTCAAATAAAAGATGCAGCGTTAAAGACAGTGGATGGTTCTAGACAGATTCAAATAGTTATTTTTAACATTCTTTTTGATAATAGAAACAGTCGACTATTTAAAATTGTTCTGGAATTCATTTACTGTCGCAATGGCAACTGCTAAACTTTCTAATATCTTTGTATATCTACCTTTGTATCACATCTAATAATCAAGACACAATTGTCATGTAGGTATCGAATTTGGCACACGCTGGCCATACAGGGTGTTTCAAAGACACTCCTCTAAAAAGTATTCCAGATTTCAAACTGACTTGAGTAGTCAGTGATTGGAAAAACATTCAAATTCATTGCACCTGAACCCCATAACTCCATAGTTTGGTAACCTACATAACTATGGGTTAGCAGACTTTTCTAACCCCATAACTCTGTGTGAGCGAGAATGTATAACCACGAAACTCTGAAGAATCGAGTCTATAATCCTATTGTAATCTGTAATCTAATGATCTGGGGCATACAGATTTATGTTATAAATTTACTTGAGATTTTTTCTCTTTGTATCTACACTGAAAATAACTGGTTAAGGGGTTTTGGGGCTACGGGCTTATGAGGTTATATAATCATGGGGTTATGGTCCAATGATATAATGAATTACAATATTTTTCCGATCACTAACTACTCAAGTCAGTTTGAAATCCTGAAAAACGCTTTCTAGAGCAGTTTCATGATGTTAAGATCAAAACACGAACTGATTCTGACTTTAGATTCGGTCTGATCCACGATCCAAACAATTTTTTGTGGCTCTATAAGTTTATATATTTAAGTTAAAACAGATAAAGTGAACAATTTGTATTATTTCAAATGTATCATATTATTTTTTCACATTATTTTGATACTGTTTAGCATATTTCTTTATCAGATTTGAGGTTAAAGTGCTTTAGCAAACATAAAAAAGTAAAACATAGTAAAGATAGTTTCCCGCTGTTACCAGAGGGGTAAGGCAGGACAAAGGAGTATTTTCCACCTTCTAAATTCTGCGCCACAAGAGAAATTGCCATTTTATTGTGTTGTTTTAATTTTAATTTTCTTTTTTCTTAAATAATGTATTTACACTTCATAGCCATACAGTGATTATTTTTAGATAATTGACTTTAAACATTGAGTTACATAATATTCTGATTTTAATGTTTAATTTATTGTTCATATTTACAATGATCATTTCAACATATTTACTCAGAAAGTTGCATTGAATGCTTGAAACAATCTTGTTAACAATGTTTTCTTTACTGATGAAGCCACTGTTCTTCATAGAGGTATATTTAATTGGAGAAATAATCACAGTTGTGACACTGAGAATCCACATGTATCAGAGAGGCACATTTCCAATATGTATTTAAATTAAATCTGATACATTTTCGGATGTAGGTAGCTTAATGAGCTTAAAAACTGTACGAAGTTTTGGATGGTAACTCATATTTAAAGTTCCCTCAAACTACATTATTCAGGAGTTAGAGCGATTACCAGTTAATCAAAGAATGTACCTATGCATGTAATTCATACAGGATGGCGCCCGCTCCATTTTCCATTATGGAGACTACCTAAAATGTCATTTTCTTTATCGTTGGATTGGAAGCTAATTTATATGAACCCGAAATACGAATTATAATTCCTTAGACTTTTTCTTGAGACACATGAAATCTTTGGTAGATATGCTTAAGAAATTAATACTGTGCAAGATTTATGGCAACAAATGGTAAATTTTACCAATTTTATTTAAAATGAACCGAACAGCGAAATCATGAAATAAGCTTTTTGAGTTGAAATTAGCAAACCTATTTCTAATTTTACTTCGCTTAGTGAACATTCATTGTCAAAATGACATAGTTTCCTATAAGATACTCGGTATTGCTCTATAATCGTGTTTGTTTTAAATCGTTACATATTTGCCTTTAAGAAAAAGTTTAGTGTGAAATCTATATTCTACGCAACCAATATAATTTTATAATTTTGCCGAAATAAATAACAATTTATTAAACAATAAATTAAACATTTACCTTAGTTTAATGTTTCCTAAATTATCTGAAATTTCTGTCAAAAATAATAAAAAAATATTATTTAGAATGAAATGAGTGAATTTTATTTGTTTTTAGTGTTTTAGTTAGATTATACAGCTCCAAAAAAAGTCCAAACCCAAAAGAGCCACATATAATTTATTTTCGAAGGAATTCGATGCGCTAAACACGATCCTGTAGTCAAAAGTCAAGAAAAGTGAAATTTTTGGGTGAAACTGGTCCAAATATGGATGATTTTTTCCTAAATTTTGTCCAAATATATCATTTTCGTAGTATTTTTAGACACTGAACACGATGTCATTAATAAACCCATGACCTCGATATTTATCAGAAAATTCACTACTTATTTGTGTGAAAACTGGCCCAAATATGGGTCAAAAGTGTTTTTTCCTAAATTGAGTCCAAATATATCAATTTCGTCGTATTTTGAGACGCTGAACACGATACCGTTGCCAAAATTTACCCATGACCTCGATATTTCTCAGAAAATCCACTATTTGGGTGAAAACTAGCCCTAATATAAGTCAAAACTAATTTCTTCCTAAATTTGGTCCAAATATATCATTTTCATGGCATTTTGAAGCGATATTAATAAACTAATTAATTCAGTTTCATCATTTTCTTGCATGCAATAAATAAACCCATTTCAGGGACGAATCATGATCAATTTTTATTTCCAGATGTTGATAAATAATACCAATAATAATTGTATGTTGCTGAATTCAGAAACTTTTATTTTACAAAAGTCTGGCGAAATTATAGATTCTATTGAAAAATATATGATGACGTAATAACGTGCAAATGATTAACTGTGGAAGAGACGCGGATACATGAAAAACTGTCTTTTTAAAAAGCAAAATCGACGTGTCCGAGGAAATGTCAGAAAAGGCCACGGTTTCGAAAATAATGAATTTATTCCATACATTTTTTCCACACGTATGTTTGTTAATTTATAAATTATATAAAGAATCACATCTCTATTGTACCCGAACATTGTTGAGGATCACCCCTGTATGTGTGATGGATAACAAGCAAAATTAAGATTTTAACGTTTGTGTTTGTAACAGTATTTTTGTTATTAATTCCATACACAAATTATGAACTGAAATAAGAACGCTACATAAACGCATTGTTCCATAAATACACAGAGTTATAAACCGTTTTTTGTAACGGTTGTTCGCAATGCTATGACAGAATAACTGCTACATAGTTCTCGAAATAAAAAGAATTACTTATATAGGAGGGATAAAATTATAACAATATTAATAACTACTAAGTAGGTACAGAGAAATAGTCAAAAAAAATGTATTATTTTAGTTATTGTCTACAATTCAATTACATACATATATAAGTATAATCGATTACGGAAATAAAAAAAAATACTTGAACTAATAAACCTTACTTGTCCAAATAGAGAAAGAATTTTTGTACCTATCTTAAAATATGGGTACCTACCAGGTGTCAGGTTCACCTAACTGTTTTTTCTTTTTAAAGTGGATTACGACGGTAAGGGTTGGAAATTTATCGAGAAGAATTCAAAATTGACATCTAAAGATTTGTATCTGGGGTTTCTCGACATGTTTTCAACGAAGAATTATCTCGAAATATACAGATTGTCTAAATACGTTAATTTTTTTAGTTAAAATTCGAATTCTTACATTCAGAGTTTATATGATCAAATTTTCTCAAAAACTACGTGAAATGTGAATGCCTATTAGATAAAAGAGGATTTCATTGTGATTATATAACATGCAAAAAATATAAGGTGTTGAAATACAACAGTGTTTGGAGTTTGAAATTGACATTGTAAATGGAAAAATAATTAACATTAATTTTTCGAAAAGTTTATAAAAGTAAACAAATTTTTAAAATTAAATTTCTTGTAATACTGATAAAACCATTTAATAATTGGCATACTGATAAAAAAATCGATATCATTTTAAGGGCGCTCCACTCCTAGTCTGGCCCTTATTGCGCTTCGAACAAATTCATATTTTTATCAATTAAAGATGACAACACATTGTTTTTCAAAATTGAACACTCATCTTCAGAGGCCAATATCTCTTCAGCGGTATATCCCAGAAAAAAATGTTACATAACAAATTGGCATATTTTAAGATCCTCTCCATATGCCTCCTCTGTGTCGGTAGAGTTATGAATCACCTAATATGTATATTCTTTCAAAACAACAATATATCTAAATATATTGGTTGTTGCAGTTAAACCGTAAGTAACCGGAAAAAAAATGTTCATAGAGGAAAATATATCGAAAAACGTAAGTATGTATAGATAAATATTCACAGTTCAGTTTAGATTTTTTCCGGATTTGCGTTTTGCTAACCAAAGGTACAGGGGCGTGTAGAGTCCATTATTATGCCATTTTTGCAAGTAAACACAAACGGGCACACACACATGCACGTACGCAGTCATTTTCAACCATTCAGGGCCAAATTAGTATTCAGAAATGTGTATAAATGAGTGACTAACTTGAGTGTGCATTAAACCACAAATTACTAGATAAGGTAACAGTTGGCTACTCAAATATTACCAAAAATATGTCATCAGTGGATACCTAATGTCACAGTATTTCTTTATTTTGAATTTGAATAACTCATGTTGTAAATATACATGGTGTTAATGAATAGGTGTTACAAACGGATATGGTATGTAAAAAATCCAAAAATAAGCGCAGTTTACTTAATAAACATATGTCCTAAAGCGGCTCATTTTCGAGATACAGGGCGTTGAAATTTAAAAATAATAAACTATTTTTTCCTGTAGCTCCGGTATTAGTTAATATTTCTTTATCAAACTCAACAGACAGATTTACTAGCTTAAAGGATGCATAAATATGGCAGAAACCATTTATTGGCTTCTTCCAGTGGCGTGCGATAGGTGTCGTTTCACCTTTTATCCCCCCTAAATTGTGCGGCACTGTACAAATATTAGTTTTTCGTATGTTTTTGAATTTGCTAGTATTTTTTACGTAAATAATGTATACTTGTTAGACTTCCATAAAATGAGTATTATCAAGTTATTAACATTTACATTACTGAGGTCACCTTATGCTCCAAAAACTATGTTTTTCTATGCTATGCTAGTTTTCGAGATACAAAAAGTTAAAGTTGTTTAAAAGGTATTTTTATTTTGCACAAAAAAATTACAGTAAATGCTCAAAATTACGGCCACCAGTAGCGATACAAGCGTTAATTCTTCGAAGCATATTTGTGTACATTCGGTCAAAAGTGCCAGGCGTCGTTTCGATCTCCTGCGCTGCAGCTAGAATGCGTGCTACCAAATCTTCTTCTGACTCAACAGGAGTTTCATAAACTAGACTCTTCATATGGCCCCACAAATAAAAGTCAAGCGGGGTCATGTCTGGGGAACGTGGTGGCCACGCCATAGGTCCTCCACGGCCAATCCATCTTACACCGAATTGTTGATTAAGGTGATCTCGGACAACAAGCGAAAAGTGCGCTGGCGCACCATCATGCTGCAGCCACATTTCCTGTCGAATGTTCAATGGCACATTTTCTAATAATTCTGGAAGTACTTGTTGTAGGAACGTTAAATAAATAGGACCTGTAAGACGATTTGGAAGAAGGTGCGGACCAATTAAGCGCCCGTCAATTATACCAGCCCAGACATTGACGCCAAACTTCTGCTGAAATCTAGTGGAGCGAATGGTGTGAGGGTTTTCTTCAGCCCAGACATGGTTGTTGCGAGAATTAAAGATCCCTTCTCGTGTGAAGGATGCTTCGTCTGTAAAAAGCACAAACCGCGGAAAATTTGCTTGCAACTGACACTGTTGAAGAAACCAATGGCAAAAGTTTAGTCGTGGCTGAAAGTCGGCGGGAGTTAAAGCTTGAACCTTTTGTATATGATAAGCGTGAAGCTGTTGCTCGCGTAAAACTTGCCAAACGCTTACATGGTTTACATGCATATTCTGAGCAATACTTCGACTGCTGGTGGATTGGTTTTCTTCTATCCTATTAAGAACTTCTTCTTCGAACCTTATCGTTCTGCGGTTTCTCCTTACCCCGCAGTTAACCCTATTTGTTGTAAAAGTTCCTGTTTCCTGCAACCTGCGAAACACTCTTCCAAATATCTTATGTGAAGGGGTTGGACGATTTGGAAATCGGATTGAGTATAACCGACGGGCAGCCCTGCCATTACAACGCGCTTGACCGTACATTAATATCATGTTTGCATAATCAGCAGAAGTATATTCATTCATGATGTATGAATGTTTTAAACGAATGGATAAAGATATCTATCTAATAATTAAAACTTACAAACTAAACTTTACACTAAAATAACAATAATAATTAAAAACTGCCTCGTTTCACAATCGAAAATAATTTGACATTAAAATACAAGTAATGTCAACGGCAAATGTTTTTTTTCCAACATTTTAAACTTGCTTGAGGAATACGGAAACCTTGAATGTTTTGTATCTCAAAAAGAAAAAGCGACACATGTATGCATTTACTAAACAATTTCGTGAAAAATTTACTCAACATGTCACTTTTTAAAAATTTTTGGTTTTTGGAGCATAAGGTGACCTCAGTAATGTAAATGTTAATAACTTGATAATTACTCATTTTATGGAAGTCTAACAAGTATACATTATTTACGTAAAAAATACTAGCAAATTCAAAAACATACGAAAAACTAATATTTGTACAGTGCCGCACAATTTAGGGGGGATAAAAGGTGAAACGACACCTATCGCACGCCACTAGAAGAAGCCAATAAATGGTTTCTGCCATATTTATGCATCCTTTAAGCTAGTAAATCTGTCTGTTGAGTTTGATAAAGAAATATTAACTAATACCGGAGCTACAGGAAAAAATAGTTTATTATTTTTAAATTTCAACGCCCTGTATCTCGAAAATGTGCCGCTTTAGGACATATGTTTATTAAGTAAACTGCACTTATTTTTGGATTTTTTACATACCATATCCGTTTGTAACACCTATTCATTAACACCCTGTATACATAATAAATTACATTTAAATAATAAAATGAAAATCAAAATATCTAATTAATTATCCAGGTGAAAACGATCCTCATATGATATCCCAAGTAATAATAATTATATTTAGTTCATTTTCCCTACTACATAATATACTTCATACAGAGTAGAATGATTGACAAGCAATCATTTATGATGTAGGTATGTAACAGAACAAATTTCTAAAAAATAATTATAATTTATATAGCGTTCACGTACAGAATATCCTTTATTGAATACCTAGACTTAATTATTTGTAAAATATACTGCCAGAATATTATGAAACCACAAAATTAATAAATTAGGAACATATAAGGATAAGCACATGTCAGACACCACTAACCTAGCACTAATTTGTGAGGGCGATTTGAGTACGAATTAAGCGACTCATTGAAGTAGAATTGTTTATGAATACGATTAGGATGAGTTTAGTATGGGATAAATGTGAGTGGAACTTTAGTGAGATCTATGAATTTGGGCCTCAGTCGTCTATACTATACTGCATTTGTTTACAATTGGCAAACTAATGTTTTTTAATTGCAGCGAACTGATTCGAAACATGACGCTGAAATTTTTGAGCAGGACATTACCGATTCTAAAAGCAGACGAAACGTTACCAAAGGTTGCGCAGCTACAAGATGACCTAGTTTCACAAAATACGTAAGTATGCCTTTTGAATTAATAATAACGCTTTAAGTACAATATTCAATGTCATAAAATATATGTATAAGGTAGCTCACTGGTGCGACAGAGTTGAATCTAGAAACGAAAAAATCTTAAAGAAATTGTGTGGCTGAAGACAGAATCAGAAATGGAAATGAGAAATAAATTTTCACAGCAAACCAGCATAATATATGTTTTTCTTTATATTCTTCACATTCTAAATATCTAATTGTTTTCCAAAAAACAATGAAAATGTATTCAATATTAAAGACCGCCGCGGAGTTCGCTCTAGCTAGACCGTAGCCTATACCGTTTAAAACAGCCAAATAATATTTAATAACAGTTCAAAATAGATAAATTTGAGTATATTATTAAGTTTTCATATTAATATTTAATAATATTCCTCATGATCCTTTAATTAACGAAAGACAAGTAGTTTCAGATTCTTCCATTATACAACACCCATCTTCATTTTCTTAATAGTCATCATATACAGTTATACACAATTGGAACTATTTCTAATCCCTTGTAGGTCAAATGAGAGAGAATTTTGACTTCACTTTTTGTTAACAAAAGTGGGAAAACTGCTAATATACTTCTAATAATTTAATAGTTATATGATTACATACATATGAACTAGAAAGTGTTGATAGGAATTATCTCATGAAAATATATTATGAGAATTTTTCATCTTAAAAATATTTTAATATTAGGTACATTTTTCTTGTCGACAAAAATATTATAGAAATTATTATTCCTATTTATTTCTATTAGTACAAGATCCCAACTTAGACCTTCTCCCATCGAGTTTTCTAATGAAATTTGAATTTTAATAATATAATGTATTAATAAACAAAACTTGATTTGGTCGACATCCAATTTCCCTGCACAGCTATTTTTAATAAAAAAATTAAAGTTGTTAATTTTTTTTCATGAATGTAGTTGTTAAGTTTTTGGATAAATTTATTACCAATCGAAAGTAAAATAATTATGTATACGATATGCCAAACTTTGGTCTTTTTGTTCCTTGCATAAAACCAGGTAGATAGGTATGTATAAACAGGTAACTTTGAATTGAACTTTAATTTTGAATTGAATTGAATTTTGAATTGAATTAATTTGAATTGAACTGAATTGAATTTTGAATTGAACTTTTAATTGAATTGAACTTTAATTTTCTATAAAAAATTGCTGTGCAGGGAAATTGGATGTCGACCAAATCAGGTTTTGTTTATTAATACATTATATTATCAAAATTCATATTTCATTAGAAAACTGGATGGGTGAAGGTCGATCTAAGTCGGGATTTTAGACTAATTGTGCAAGCAAAATCTGGAAGCAATCCATGGTACTTTTGATTTTTTGTAATTTGTGACATTAAAAGTGTATACAGTGTGTCCCCGGATGGGGTACCGCACTCTTGTAAACTTTTTTATTGTTGATTTTTCGAGAAAGTTATTTTTGATGAAATATTTTGCTTATCTTGGGAAGCCATGGGCAGTAATCAAATATGTAATAAAACATATAGGGCGTCCAAAAAATTTCAAAATGTGGAATTTTCCCTAAGCAAAGTGCCTTTAATTTTTGTCTTAAATACGGGGTTTAGTCAAAAAAGAAGAATAATCACAGTTTTCAAATAAAACGCGATTTTTAACTATAGCAGACAAGTTGTAAAAAATAAGTAACTTTTATTTTAAATTTAATATAATACAAAAATAGAACAATTTCCGGGTTGATTGTCACCCCGTCGTTTTAGGTTTCTTGACGTTTCGAGAGACGTATCACTCTCTTCCTCTGAAAATTTTCGAGTTTTTGAAAAGAGCGATATGTCTCTCGAAATGTCAAAAAACCTAAAACGACGGGGTGGCAACTGGCCTGGAAATTATTCTGCCATTAACAACTGCCGTGTAGCTTTTATAATTAAAAAATAGAAATAAAAAATTAAAACTGGAATTAATAACAACAACGAAGCAAGTCAACTAGTAAACCTCCAAGTAATACAAATTTTTCTAATCTTTTTTTTTAAATTCCTTGTATACAGACGAGATCATCTCCTCGTTTCCCGAATTTGTTGCATTACTAAATCAATGTTATCATCAAAATCGTCTGAATACACTTTTTGCTTTAGGTATCTCTATAAGAAATAATCTAATGGAGACAAGTCGGGTGCCCGTGCAGGCTAAGATATTGGTCCATAGCGTCCGATCCACTTGTTCGAGAAGTGAACGTCAAGCCAGTTTTTCACTAGAACTCTATTTTTTTTTCTTCTGAACTCTAAAATTTCGCTACCTAGTTCTGCCAAATTAAATTATTGTGAGTTTCCAAATACGAATTTTGATTAAGATTTTCTTCCAAAAAGTAAGGACCAATTGTTTTATGATACCTACATTATGCCACACCAGATATTTACTTTTTTAAATTTTTTACTATTGAAAAATTGGATTATCTTTAACCCAGAGTATCTACAATTTAGAGAGGAAACTACGCCATTAGTTGCGAATGTTGATTTGTCGGTAAATAAAATATTATGTGTAGTTAAAAATTGCTGCGTCTTTTTATTTGCAAAATGTGATTATTGTTCTTTTCTGACTAAATCTGTATTTAAGCATTTCTTGAGTTCTCGAACAACTTTGTTAAATACAGTTTTTAACGAAAACAAAAATTAAAGGCACTTTGTTTAGGGAAAATTTTACATTTTGAAATTTTTTTAAACGCCCTGTATGTTTTATTACATATTTGATGCCATTGGTTTCCAAGATAAGCAAAACTATTTATCAAGAATAACTTTTTCCCGAAAAATCAACAAAAAGTTTACAAGAGTGCAGTACCCCATCCGGGGTCACACCGTATATAGAAACATTTATTGCCAATTTTTACAAAAACTCTGTAAATTATATAGGTATATTAAGTGAAATTAATTTTTAATTTAATTAAGAAATAATATACATAGTTTAATTCAAAAAATCAAATTGCTAAGTAATATTTTTTTATAAATCCTGTTTATATCCTTTAGAATTACTCCCACCAACAATAATGACAGAAACGATAGGTCCAAAAGAGAAACTAAAACTGCAGAAAAACAACCAGAACCCTTAAATTCAACTGAAACAACTGCACGACAATCAAGAAAATTCTGTGACCAAGGAGGAGTATTTTGTATGTTGTACAAAGCCATAAATGGTGAACCAGTTCCTTCACCTGTTAGTAGTTCATCACATTTACCCTTAGAACGAAGAGATGAAATGCCATTAAATCAACCTCGGTATGAAGGACCACCGACTCCCTGTCCAGCTAAAGTAGAATATTCTACACCAGTTTTTGCCAAAAATTACCAGGGGATCTGGAGATACGTTGTGCAGATTCCTTATGAGGGATACTTCACCCAAACTGTTGAGGTTACCAGGTATAAAATAATTATTTTTCACTTTAACGCTGAAATACTTATTATATAAATCGGCACTACTATACAGGACGTAATAGCGACGTGGGACAAACTCAGGGCTAATTCAGAAAGCTATATTGTTTATAGGTATATGCTCGTATATAAAATGAAAATGTTGGTAGTGATCGGAATTAGAAGTCTGAGTTATTTCAACTAACAAAATGAAAGTTATTTGATGTTTGGATGGACCATTCCAATCAAAACTATTGTGTCGTTTGAGCTTTTTCATTGAATGCGCTGATCATAAGTATACATCCAAAAACCGTAAGTAAGAATGCATTCAAATTTGTTTATACAAAAATGTACGTTAATTCTGTGAGGCCTGCCATTAATAAGCTCTTAACTTTGTTATGGTCTTTGCGCTTTTAACCATAATTGGTGTATTCTTTAAGAAAAACATTAGAGGCATAAAAGTTTTGACTGGAAATAGTACATCCAAATCTGAAAAAGAATCTCTTTAACATCAAATCACTTTTTTTCTTTTTAGAGTAGAAGCCCCTCAAACACAATTAGAAAGCATTCACATCCTTTTCAAGTGCATGTGCATTAGCAGATTTCTGAAAATATACTACCAGTAAAATCTTTTTGTGAAGGTAATTAATTCCTTCTATGTGAGAAAACTGCTCGTTACCGAATTTGAAAACTATATCTTCAGGGGTTGTTTAAGTAACAGATCAAAAATTATGTTTTGTTTCTAATCTTTAAAAGATATTAACAATTGTTTTAGAAAAAAACGTATCCCGTTTTTATTTTACTTTTCTTTTTTGGTTAGTTTTGTTGAGAGGATAATCCACCCTAAAGGTTTATCGCATTGTCAGTGTTACCCCTATGTAGACTAACCTATTCTTTAATCAAAAATGTAAATTTATTACTATAAATGGCTTAAAAACTGTAACTATTGCAGGTGCTTACAGCAAAGATGTCACTACTTGGACGGAGGCTGTTTATCATCTCCCAGATGGTCTAGTTTGTTAGTAGCTGAAATTTATTACCCCGACACTGTTCTTAGTAGCAGTGACACCACAAACCCACAAAGAAATCCGGTGGCTGCCTCTCAACCACCTTCAGTTCAAGATTTCCAGGTAGGTTTTACTGAAACAATTTTTAATAAATGACCACAACCCCTCCTTCAAACAAGGATTAGCAAACTTAAACAGGAGAGGGGGCCACATATTATTCTAAGGATTGCACAGGTCTATTTCCATCACTGACTATAATATGCCTTATGAGACTGGAACCTTGTTATACTCCAATTATTGTGATATGTTTTGGCATACCTGTATACAACAAGAATAATTCTTGCTTGGTCCCAATGACAATAGTTAGAGATTCCCAACTGAAGATTGTATACAAGTCTTTTATAGGCAAGGAGAACCCTTATGGATCCACCAGATGGATTATAATTCCGTTTCTAGATCCCAATAACGATCCTAGTCTCATCGTGTGTCATTATCTTAGAGAAAAAGTTACAGTTTGCTTCCACAAATTTAAAAAAATTTTAAGAAATTTGCTGCCTAAGTAATTTTTAATTGATCCCCTACAATCTGTTGAAACTTTACTCATGCCTAGACAGTTTATCATCAGAATTGTCACACTTGGTTTAGATATATTTAATGCTGTAACAATGATAAATACTTACAAACAACGATAAACATAAAAACAGAAACATAATTCCTGTATACATTCGCACTATTTTCAGAATTATCAGCAGTACCTCCATAAAAGGGCTGGCCTTCCTTCCTCTAGTGACACGTCTACGACTGTAAGGCCCATGCAATGTGATGGAGTGGATGCTCTGGGTTGTTTCCAAGTAAGACTTTATTATGACTGGTTCCTTATACCAGGATCATGTAAATGCTGGCGACCTGATTACTTTAACAAGTATGTTAGAAGAAAATCAGATCTTTAAAGACAAACTTAAACTGAGACTGTAGTTGTACTTATATAGAAATGTTGTGCTCTCTTTTTTTATTATGCAACTTAGATTTTCATAAAAAAAAGTGAATAATTTTTTAATGGGTTAAAAATATAAGGGAAAAGTTTAATCTTTTTTTTTCAAAACTATTAGTTATTAAAATTTCTTTACACATTACCTAAGAGGACTGAATATTGTATTATAGTTTTTTTTATAAATATAAATATAGGAAGTATTGTTAATAGTTTGAAGAATTGTTTTAAACATAGTATATATTTAAAATTAGGTATTTATATTGTAAATTAACTTTATTTATTTCAATAAGTTTTCAGTGATACTGATGTAGTTGTATTGTACCTACTTGAGATTTAATTGAATTATAATTTCCATTAGGTATATATACAAATGGTTAAAAAAAAACAAAATAATTTATATATCATTTTGTTTTTCATAAACTGGATATACTTGAGATGGACACATTTGTATAGTGTAATATAATTTTTAAGTAAAAGCAGTTGTTTTCCTTAAATTACCAAAAGATTGATTCTTCTACAAATGGGGCAATTTTATAATTAACAACTTCAATAAATTGCAATCGGGAGAAAAGCTGAGGATTTTGATAATGCAAGAAAAATATTAAATATTCTATTAACTTCCACAAAAATACAGTGTAGTCAACTTAGGTATTTCCCCCCTAATTTTAGAAGTAAAAAAATTTAATTGAGTTTTTTTTAGGGGGAAAAATTTATTTTTGAAAGACAAAAGTAAAATTACATATTTAAATTTTTTGCCATATTAATTTGATGGTAGTTACGACATCTGGTGGTTTAATTCAGACCATACTATAATCCATAATATCTAACTGCTGATCAACTCATAGTTTTTATAAAATTTTAAGCGACACTGAAAGTGAAAGATAAGAAATATTATCAAAAGTACACCAAAATATGGGTGTGATGTTTTAGATTTGTCTAATTTTTTATTAAAAAATTTTTATTTATTTACTACCATTAAACTAATAAATAATTATTAAAATATTAAATTATTTTTATACTATTTGTAACAATTTGCCCAATAAAATGAAAATTTTTCAAAGAAATTAATTTGTGGGGGTTTTTATTCAAATTACATCCATTTGAAATTACAGAATCTATACTTAAGGAAAACTACATTTCTGAAATGCCTTTGACATCACTCTTAGAGGAAATAAAATTCAAGTGAAGTGTTATGAATACTTTAGTTTATAGTTTGCCCTATACAGGGTGCATCCTAACCAGGTGTAAACAAATTTAACCAAAGCTTCTGACCGAAACATGGCAAATATACCTTAAAAGTATCAAAGTGCCTCCTAAAAAAGCTAGAGGCTTTCAAACAAATTTAGTTTGTTCAAACTGAGGTGTACTTTGAAATGTTACTATTTACTCTTGTATTACCTACTCAAAAGTCAACACCTGAGATATAATATAGGATCTGTGAATTTAAAACATTATATCTCGGTAGACATTGACTTTTTTCCCTTGCATTTTTTCGAAAGTCCTACCAAAAAAATGTATCAAAAAAAGTAAGGAATTTTAGGTAATAAGGTTTAGTCATGTTTAGTTATAAAAAAACGCCTAGGTATCAGTGGTGGCTCGTGACATTGAGAATAGGTGAAGCATATTCATTGATTAGCTAAAAAGAAAAAAAAAGCTCCGCAGGCGAAAATTTTCAAGGTCAAACGGCTTTAAATGAATCTGGAAATTTTTAGTTGCATTAGTAATATTACCGAAAAACTGACGTTTGTGTGAAGGATTTTCATTTAGATTTTATAAAAAATAGAAATATTAGTTCAGCTTGTGGACTTCTGCAAACATTAATGCACAACGTACCTACATGAATGTTCCAAACAAGCTTTGTGGTTATGACAGCCTTGCGTGACGTTCCCAAAATTGTTAAATCTCTCCTCCCTCACGCCCTGCTTTACACCCACAATTAAACACGGCATACAGAAAAGTTTTTTTAAATAAACACTTCCACACAACCACTTATACTCCGAATACCATGCATTACGAAACTTCCGAACGTACACATTGTCTTTTGACTCGTCCTTTTTTCCATATCGAAAGATAAGGCACAGGTCTCTCGCAATTTAAAAAATCCTTTTTGTCCTGAATTTTCCATCTGGAAAATGGCGTTTCCAATAAAATACATACTGGATCATACATAGGAAATATTTCTACAATTATAATACAAAACTAATATTAACTAAGAACCGTTATAATCGTGCACTGGGCGATGCTTCAATATTTGCGTCACTCGTTCCCCCTCGCCATAGTTTACTCCCGTGTTGGCCACCTCGTTGCCATGACAACCGCCGTAAACAACTTCGAAGAGAAGCGGAATACAGACTGATTTCAATCTGCATTACTTGCGGATACTGCTATACGTTGTATGGTACGACGTTGACGTTCGCACGAAGGCAATGTTTTTTAGAAGGCGTTCACGGCGCAACTATTCTGTTTATTTCTGCGTATTAAACAAACAAACAATACATTTTTAATATAGAATTACACCTAAATTATAAAATTTATATAAAATTAAAAATAATTTTAATTTGTATAACCAAACGGTGAAGCGGTGCGTCACTGCTAGGTATACCAAGTTTTATTGAAGTACTTTAAAATATAAAGTTATCATAAAAAGTTTTTATGGAAGCATTTTGGTACTCTAATATATTCAGTTATCTGCTTTGTTTTGGCCAGAAGAATCTTTCAAATATTACTCACCATGCACAAAAGTTGTAATATGTAAAATGAGTTGAACAAATTTAACTTTTTATTAATTTTGGAGTACCTCAAATTCCTATGAAACCATTACAAGTCGGTATATTTCAACTTAACCGTTGACTTTATATTGTTAGTTTTTGATTGATTACCTTGATTATTGGAAATTGGAAGTCGGTTCGAAGAAAAATATTTAAAAATTTTACTTTTCAGTATTTTATTTAACAGAACACATTACAGTTGACAATTATTAAAAATTGAACAACACCACTAAAATTAATAATAAATAATATTCTGAATATAAAAAATAAATTTCACAATGTATGACTCGGGCTTTTTAAAATAGTACATAAATTTAAAATACTGATTTTTTTTAATTAGGAATTAATCTTTTAGATGCGATTTATATATAAATCATTACTCAACTACATCTACAATAAAGTCTTCAGGTTATATCTAGCATCGTAATTCTAAATAAATACTGATTTAGACGAGTGGAATGCCTAACTAACCAATTTATTCGAAAAGTGAATAATAATGCAATCAATTTTTGTCTCAAATCATGAATCTGTATAAACTAAAAAAAAAACTTACAGAATTGGGATAATTAAATTTTGAGAGAAAAATTTGTTGCATATTAAAAAATATTACCTCTAAGAATTATAAAAACGGTCTCTGACATTTAAGTCAGGTGTTATCAGTTAATATCAAATTTTTTATGTGATCCACTCCTTAAAGATCTTTGGTATTATTTGTGTATGCTTTTATAATTCTTACATATTTTCTCACAATAAATGTGAAATGAAAAAGGCAAAGATATTCCAAACACTGAAATAACATTTATGTATTTGTGATGATTCATTAAAAAAGTATCAAACCAAAGCTAACGAAAAATCACAGTTTCTAAACAACATATTTGATATACATCACAAGATTAGTAAAATTTACTTAACTACCTACTGATTTTCTCAAAGACTAAGTACATGTCTACATACCCTGCCAAGTTTTCGAACAATAAAAAGTGACACTACACCAACACAACAGTTACAATAACCGACATATATTTGTAAGGGATTTTAATAATATTTTGGAAAATATACTATATTCTTAACTATTCAAACGAATTCAATTAAAAACAGTTAAAAGTTGTGGTGTAGATTAAATATGCAATATTTAATATACACTGCCAAAAAATTGAGGTCACATTAATAATTAATTGTAACATTTTGTAGAATTTTTTGTTTTATACGTATACTTCACAATTGTAGATTATTGTACTCTGTTTTGAAGTTCTGAAAGTGAATAATAAATTATGGATTTTAAAACATTGAATTTTTAAAATCTTATTCTAACAAAGCAACAAATTTAGATTTAATTAAAACTAATTTTGACTTATTCTGGAAAATAGGGAACTAAAAAATTGGTACGAACTAATCGCTTATAACGTGTATTCACTCCTCTTGTGTTAATGACTGCTTGAAGTTGTCGTGGCATACTTTCAATTAAGTTATGGATCACATTCTGGTCTATGTTATTCCACTCCTGCAAAAGCAAATCTTTCAGCTATTGGGCACTTCTTGGACTTGGTGTACGCCTTCGAATACGTCGTCCCAACTCATCCCAGACATGTTCGATAGGATTCGTGGCTGGACTGCGAGCTGGCCAATCAAACCCCATAATTCCGACCTCATCCAGATACTCTATAGTAACTTGGACTACATGAGGCCTAGCATTATCGTGCATTAAAATGACGTGCTCCAGGAAAGGCATAGCATGATCTTCTAGAATTTCTGTAATACACCTGTGAGCTGTTAAAGACTCATTCCTTACAAAAATGTGCCTTCTTCTAACGATTCATTCACTGACATTTACATTTCTCACTTCTTGAAGTTGATTTCAAAGTGGAACCGCAGTTGCTGTTCTATTCCGCAAAATTGTGGACACCAAGAAATCCTGGTCTTCTGGTTATGAAACCAGTCTCTTGATAGCGCTGGAATGCCCTTTGTACACCACAAAGGCTCACACCCACAATTCTTACTGTTTCACGTTGCCCCCGACCGTTATAATTCTCGCCACTACGCCAGGTCCAAATGCCATGATGGCTTATTAAATGCACATTTCAACCGAGGTTTTACAGTAAGAAAAATCAACTCGTAAATAAACTACACTAAACCCTAGGCACCAATTTGTGGAATAGCAGTTACTACGCTTGCACACTATTTTAATGACATCATTACCAAGCTGCGCCATTATGTCAAATTAAACTAACAAAAAAGTTTTTAAAAACAAATTTTCAGCGCCTACTAGTATAATGGGATCCTTAATATTATTGCTCCGAAAATTATTTACAATTATCAATGTGACCTCAATTTTTTGCTAGGCAGTGTATATAAACAATAGAACATATCTCGGACATCAAAAAAGAAATAGTTACAATTAAAAAAAATAATAATAGACTGTTTTATAAATCAAAACCTCCTATGCTTTGATTATACAAAATTTTATTGAAAGATTCTATTACTGTTAAGCAATTTTTTCAATTTGACATTTCAATGTTCTATTCTTTTAAGAACATTAAATTGTTTTATGCCCTATGCAAAAAAATAAAAAGGTTTGAGCAGCAAGCATGTGAAATGTGTTAAACCCGTTTTGGTCTGTATTGAAATAAATCGAATGATAAATTTTTAACTCCATGTCTAAAATTTACGTGGCTTTGATTTTGTACATTCTGGGATATAATTTCCTAAGAATTTAATGAAGATACCTTGCTTTTAAGTTCACCAAAGGATCTAAAATGCAGCTAAAAAGTGATTTTATTTTATTATTTATCTTTTTAAGTCAAAATGACAGTTACAAATTAAAAAATTTTCCTTTCCTCATCAAAACAACAAAATTTAAATAATCTGTACTCGAAAATAGGTAATTCTAAGTAAAAAAATACAAAGAAGATTTTTATGTAAAAAAATATTAAATTTTTAAGTTCTGCTCTTAAATAAGTATAAAAACAGCAAAGATGGGGCAACACTTTATACAGGGTGTCCCAGAATAACGTGTACAACGGAAGGCCACAGATTCGTGGGTTCAAAATAGATAAATCTAGGCTAATTCACCTATATCCGAAATCGCTTAGTTTGGCCGCTAGATGGCCTCAAAGATGGTGAAAATTTTTTGAATTTTGTAAATAACTCGAATACCTATTAATCGATTTTAATTATTTTTGGGATGTGGACTTTTGCTTTCAATCTACACAGAGTGTTTTTTAAAACCTACAACTCCTACAAAATTAATGTATGGTGATAATATCCGTTCATAACTTTTTCCTGTTTCTGACAATAATGACAACTATGTTTTTTCTGATAGGTGGTATTATTTGGAAGTTTTTGCGCCTCTTGTAGAATTTTGATTAACTGAATGGTTTGGGTACAAAAAAATATTTTTTAAATGTCTACATTATCGTGCCACCCATTGTAATACTTAACAAAGTGCTAATAGGCACTAATTTTTTAGGATGACTGTAATTTCAGTCTGATTTTTAAGTCATTGTGCCCGACAATTCTTAATAAGTGTGTACGACGATAAGATATACCGCCTGTCACTTCATTTTGCGATATGGATACACACATACGACGAATTAGAGTTATTTACAATGTGTCTAATTTTATTTCAAAAATTAGAAAAAACAATGCATTGATAGCATTATTACTGGCCCTGTTATTCTACCCAATAAACTGAATGGGGAATTTTATTTAGAATTTTTGCAAAATACTTTACCCGAGTTATTGAAAGGTATGCCGTTATTACACAGAGCTAACATGATGGACTTCCACCACATTTCACTGTAAATGTCAGGCAGTAAACGGCAGTATCTGAACCAAAGATTCCCTCGTCGATGGATCGGTAGAAGATATAATGCTCCTGTTAACTGGCCTCTACGTTCACCAGACTTAACACCTTGTGACTATTATGGGGCACTCTGAAAACAACAGTGTATGCTTCCACATCTAACACTGAAGAAAAGTTGTGGAGGCCTATCCAAATTGCCTTCAAGAATTGCAAAGGGTGTCCTTTAACTTTCTTTGCCGAATTAATCTTTGTTGTAGAAACAACGGTGGTCATTTTGAAGAGTTTTTATAATAAGTTGTACTAAAATAAATAACATCAAGTTTGTTAGTTTTATCTCCAGCATTTTTATTATATTTGACTGTTTTTACTAATTATCTCAATAAAATTAGGCATGTTGTAAATAAATCTAATTCATTGTATGTGTATGAATCCATATTGAAAAAGTAAGTAACATGTAGTATATCTTATCGCAGTAAACACTCATTAAGAAATGTCAGGTACAATGACTTAAAGATCAAACTGAAATTACAGTCAACCTACAAAATCAGTGCCTACTAGCAATTTGTTAGGTATTGTAATATGGGTGGCAAGATATTGTAGACATTTAAAAAATTTTTTTTTGTACCCAAACCGTTCATTTAATCAAAATTCTACAAGAGTCCCAAATACTTCCAAATGCTATCTCAAATTAAAAATAGTTGTCATTATTGCCCGAAAGAGGAAAAAGTTATGAACGGATATTTTCACCACACGTCAATTTTTTAGGAGTTATAGGTTTTAAAAAACACTCTGTATAACTCCAAAATGTGTAGATTGAAAACAAAACTTCACACCCCAAAAATGATCAAAATCGATTAATAGGTATTCGAGTTATTTACAAAAATCTAAAAATTTTCATTAGCCTTGTGGACATCTAGTGGCCAAACGAAGCGATTTGGGATATAGGTGAATTAGCCTAAATCTGCCTATTTTGAGTCCATGAATCTGTGGTCTTCCATTGTACATGTTACTCTGGGACACCCTGTATAGCTTTTCCAGTTTAACCTAATAATCAAGTTATCTACATTTTCCTTATTTTGAAGAATTCTCTCACCAAGCAAGGTTTAGCTTATGGGACACTCTGTGTGTAAACCTTTTTATATTAAAATTTATAAATAAATCAAATAAATATATCAAAAAATAAACAATATGATTTCAGTCTGAACAAAATTATCAAAAAAAATTAAACAAGTTTACTTCTACATTTTTAAAAAATGAGATCAAGTCAATACTTACGAAATTAACCTTAACAATAATTTGCATGGACGAACTAAAATGAGTACCAAAGTTATGCGAAGACTAACAAAAAAAATTAATTAAAGTCACATAGGGTATTAAAAACTAAGTATATTTTTAAGATACAGATGTGACATCTACTTCCATAACTTTTCTTTAAAAAATTCAAAATGTATCAATAGTATATATATCCCAATACTGAAGAGATAGAATAGCTATTAATTAAATATGTTTATAAATATTTGAATCAATACCATCAATACCATCAATTTAAAAGGATAAAAGTATGATAATTAATTAACTTGGCGACTACCTTCGGCGATTTCCTGAAACAAATATATATTATTGGTATCCCTTAATACATTACCATTAATGTAACCTTTAATTCTGTAATTGTCTGATCCCAATTTAAACTTGCAATCTTTGGAATAGCAGTTGTTATTAATGATGCTATTTTACGAATATTTTCTTTAAATGTTTTCACAACCTCGCTGGCAGAAACCTTATCGCCAGAGTCTTTCCAGCAGTCATAATCAGTCACTAAAGCAATAGAAGTATAACATATTCCAGCCTCTTTTGCCAAAACCACCTCAGGTACTGCCGTCATAGTAACAACATCTCCTCCCCATAATCGATACATCATGCTCTCGGCTTTACTCGAATACCTAGGACCTTCAATACATACAACAGTACCTTTCTTATGTACTTTAATATTGAGTTCTTCAGCAACACTAATCACCACCTCTCTAGTTTTTGGACAATAAGCAGGCTCCATGGGTATATGACACACACCGTTAGGGTGGCCTGGCTCTCCATCGTAAAAAGTTTGTTTGCGGCCTGTTGTTCTAAAATTGTTTCGATTTATAAAAAAACGTTAATTGGAACACTATAAAGCGGGCCTCAGACGATCAATTGTCTGAGATAAAATATGGAAGTATTGCCAATATATTGAAATATTGACCGTGTGAGGACTGAATTGATAATATTGCGTCAGTATTTACCAAACACGATGGAAGAAACGTCACCGGCGACTTCTCCTGGTTCCCAAGTCAACGAAACTGAGAATGAAACGAATAAAAATGCTTTATGGAACAGCTTACTCTCAGGTATGTCACGGCTTCCCATGACATACCTGAGTTATGGGAAACATCTTCAAAAGACTATAGTAATAGAGACAAAAAGACAATTGGCTACAAAAAGTTATTAAAAACTTATAAAAAGAAATGCAACTATCGACGACGTAGAAAAAAAATAAATTCGCTTCAAACTATATATAGAAGAGTTGAAAAAAAAATGTATTCTTTCAAGACATGAATTATGGCTTCACAAGTCTCCAAAACAATTTCACTCATCATCGTTGGGGCGACGAGTGTAGAAAATTTTAGATCCTCAAATGATCTGCCAGTTGCCAAAAATATAAGCGTTAACGCTAACCTTGCATTCGCTGATAATGCCTGTCTCATATTTGTATTATGTTTCTTAATATAATCGCTATAAAAATAGTTCCGATAATCTTCAGTCCTATTCTCTAATAGAATGTAATAGATGTAAATGGGTGCATACTTCTTTTCAATAACCATTTTTTGCCAGTGTAACCTTTTTATTTTTTTCTCACAATCAGATAAACTTAATAAAATTATACTAGACAAGTTTTTTTTCTGTTTTTAGCCATCTTTTCAAATCACACCCCATTTCGTGGAAGAATGAATATTGATATCAATATTGGCCGTGTGAGGTCTATAACCAATATAGCGACAAAAAGAAAATATAATATCATTGATCGTCTGAGAGCTACTTAAAGCAGAGGTCCCCAAACTTTTTTTGTCACGTACTTAGATCACATGCCAATTTTTTCTGTTTAGGGTAGACCCCTGCCTTTCTAATATAGCATTGTTACAAATTCATCAACTTCAAATGTGTTTTTAACAGCTGACACAGTCCAAGTTTTTACAAGTTACAAGTGTTGCGAGCACAAAGCGAATAGCCAACTTACACAATTTTAAGAAATATACTGTAGTAAATAAAATAATTGTATACTATGAAACAATTTGATATATAAGAAAATATTAGCTTAAATTTAAACAGTAGAAGCATAATAATAATTTTATTATTTATATTAATATTAATTATATATTATAACATTAATTTTTAAAAAAATAGAAGTATAATAATAATTTATAAGTAAGACGAAAATAGGTCGCTTGAACTCCAGATTCTAACAACATTAATTAAAATTCAAAGCAATTAAATTATTCGTTTGACCTGTCATTGGAGAATGATCTCATCGTTAATCTCGAATTTTCCCATGATTAAAGCATGGAGTCATAAAGTCCCCCAAATCTAGCTCCAAATCTTCAACGTTTTATTTTGTCGAAAGCCAAAATTTCGGTCACAACCTGCTTAAATGGGATCCATATTTGTGAATATCTTATGCAGCCCCTATTTTTGTTTTGACCAACATGGATCCCTTGCAGTGTGCAATCAACCCCTAAGGGTCTATATCAGGGGTCGGCAAGTAATTTTAGGTGGGGTCCGGATACTTTCGAAAATTTTTAACGAGGTCCAGAAAAAAAATTTACATTTCTTATTTTTTATTTTAATTTGGACTCAAATTTAATCTGCTTACTAACCATTAAGAACTCAAAACACACACAATTGTAAAATACTGGAAAAAATGATAAGATTGGCACTTAAACGTAAAAAACATTTTTTAAATAATTTATTTGAGCAATTTGTACTTTAAAAAAATTTTTGGCGGTCCAGTATTTTACCTTCCGCGGTCCGGACCTGGACTGCGGTCCGCCAGTTGCCGACCCTTGGTCTATATAGACCACATTGGTAATCATTGTTATAAAGCTTACTTAAAATAATTTTAAAATGTATCAGCAATATCTGGTGAAAATGAAATAATCATGTTTTCGTAATGAAGTAACTTATACGATATTTTAGGAGATAATAGATTAATAAAAAAAAATCAAATAAACTTTGCAAAATAAAACTTGAAATTGGGATAGTAGTCTTGAAAAGGGTAGCACATATACAGTGTTGCCCATTAAAAACCAGGACCAAAAATTATTTGAAAGGCACGTAAATATATATTTTTTTATACAGTAGGCCACAGATGTACTTGCTGAAACAAGTACGGTGATCCATTTGGTAAATCATGGCCTGCTGTGATTTTCAGAAAATCACAACATTTTTTATAAAATATATGAATAATCAGCATCATATAAAACCTCTGAACCCCATCAATTTATAAAATGTTTAAATTTATAAGGTTTCTGTTTTAAAATATAAATTAAATAATAAATTTTCTCGGGATGAAAAATTAGTCAATTACCGACAATGCTGATAACTGGTATATAACAGAATCTGCTTATGGAAGTAAAATTGTGAAAATAACTTATAAGTAGTAAAATAAGTATAATAATAATAAATTTTAAGAATGCACAAAAAAATTACTCTGTACTATAAATAATTTGGTGAAATACTCTGATTTTAAGCGATGCTTACTAAGGTATGTAGTTAGATTTTGGACACAAAATTCTGTTTTTTGAAAATATTCACAAAAAAAAGCATCAGTGTAGATTATGACATGAAAGATTATAATTAATACAGCACATATAGAAGGCTACAGGATATTACAAAAAAAAGTAGATCAAACAGGGAATCAAAAATAATAGGATTTTCTTTGTAATTTATTTAAATGAAGCATTTTTATTAATAACACCTTGTCATCTAAAATACTACAGTAAAATTTTGTAGACTTGTATCTCATGCTGGCATGATTTTTATGAAATCTTGGTTAAGGACACTGAAGCACGAATGGATGAATAGAATTTGCACGTCTACCGGTCAAAGTTATTGTTTTTCATACCAAGTGTCTATTACTTTTTTTTATTTTTGTAGTTTTTATTTAGGATTAGGTTTTCGAGATATTGCAACTTCTTTGAATATCTAATCGAACTATTTTTGTTTACTTTAATGCTTAAGGCTCAGCAGTCTAAAAAAAAAATGGCATAACCCTTTGGGAAGAATGTTGTTTATGAGAAATTAAGGAATTAAAGGCGATATCACATATTCAAAGAAAATCAAAATAAACGAAATCAAAATTTTACAAGTGAAAATAGTAGTTAGATATAATTGGTCCAAAACACCATAGATTCAAATCATCAGCCTGTGTAACAAAAAAGTCGCACTTCAACACTTTTTTATCAAAATTACACAAAAAATGTGTGGGCATAGGACCAAATTTCATGCAAAGTTTTAACTGGACGTTTCAAAAAATATATATTAACAAAAACCTTTTTTTAAAACATAATTTTGACACTGCATTTGTTGAAAAAAAAAGTCCCATTCCGTTTACCCAAAATATATGTAATTAACTCCTTCCCTACATTTTTGTAGCATCCTGTGCTGAATGCTTTATTTTTCAAAAAGCATAATTTTCACAGTGTTCAATTTTTGCATGACGCACCAGGTGTGTGTGCACTGGTAACAAATTCAGAAATCTTTATTCCACAAATCGAAGTGTGGAAAATTTTCTTGGTCACTACTAGAGCAACTGGTAACACCAAAAGTTGATGCACCAGGTGCATCACTCACACATGGGAATCCACGCCTAATGACGCAATAGGTGCACCATACGCATTCAACGTGTTAATGAGCCAACCAGTAATTTTTTTCATAATCTCTTAATAGATCAAATGTTTTTGTGTTAAAAAAATAAGGAAATAAATGTTTGCATCTATCAGCTGATTTTGAAAAAATTTATTTCAGACATACACAGTATAACTAAAATACTTGGAAAAGCGTTAAAGTTTGAGAAAAAATTTGTTTTTTTAGTAAATTCCTAGAAAAAGGATGAAACAATTTTTTGATTTTTGATTATTTAGTTCCAGAAATTAACATAATAATCTTCGTTCATTCCGTAGTGGTCTCTGTAACTGATCAGAATAGTTCCAACCATAGCAGCCTTACAGCCGACAACAACAAGAACTGAAATCAATATCATGGAGGCCAAGCATTTTAATTACACTGTACACCCCTATTCAAGATCACGATGTGGTCAACGACGATTTTAAGTTTTCATTTTGCATATTTCATTTGAAATTATTTATTAGTGTTTTCTATTTGAGCTAAAATACATCCCCTAAAAAACAGTAACACTGGTAAGAATCGAAAACGTTTATTAAACATATCTCAGCAACTGTACTTTGTACTTTTTAATAATCTAGATTAGTTTGATATACCAAATTATATATTTTGAACTAAACCAATGAAAATTTTTCATATTTTGAAAATTTTTATCAATATATTGCAAATTTTTAATAATTTTTCATATTTTATTTTAATACCTATCATTTCAACAGTATCTTCATTTTTAAAGATTTTTTCAGTGTTTGAAATGTACTCCGAAACATTTCTTGTGAATTAAAATAGAGAATATATGGAAGGAAAATAAAAGTATGTAATACTAGTCTTGTGAAACCTTAATATGGCTACACTCAGCCGCTTCAAGTAGCTGAACAGTCTACATGCTCCCAAATACTGAACAGACCTATATATTGTCAAATATATTTTATAAAGTGCAAGATTTATATTTTAATGTTACTGGAAATATCTACATATAAAGTTGGAAAATTATAAATATACTATAGAACCTAAATCTTTAAGCTATTGCTGTCAAATCACTTCAACTGCTTCAGCTATTTATATTCATTTTGTTTTCTCATAAATCTATTAAAACTGCATTGCCCACTTTTCTTTGCCCAGGATAAAACTGCTTCAAAACTTAGTTTATGCTGCGATTTTGACCATTTAGCACACCTCTATATGCTAGATACTAGCGAACGCTGTATCTAAGGACTAAGCAAACATATGTGGCTGAACACAGCCATAACTAAATTTTTACTATAATTTGACATTACTAAGTCTTCTATTACCTATCAATAAAACTATCTAAAATCACAATGTCTCCTTTGTCAAGATGCTCTTGTAATGAACCAGTTGCGGTACTTGCAAGTATATGTGTACAACCCTCTTCTTTTAATGCCCAAATATTAGCCCTGTAATTAACATTTCCTGGCATTATACCATGTGAACGTCCATGCCTTGCCAGTAGCACACAGGGTACATTTCCAATCTCCCCTAAAATTAAAACGTCTGATGGTTTACCAAATGGAGTACAAACGTTCTTTTCTTTTCTATTTTTGAATATATCGGGATCATCAAAACCTGAACCCCCTATAATTCCAATCTACAAAATAACATTTTAAGCTTATATATAAAACATACTGTAATGATCAACCTAAGAAAATGTTTTTCTTACCTTTATAGGTATTGGCATTTTACAAATATTGAATTTTTAAAAGTACAAAAATTTATGTAAAATGTGATGTGATGATAGTTATCTGGAACACTAATTTGAGATAGTCACATATGACTAAATAAATAAGACGTGAAAAGGATAGGAAGAGCAGAATCATGAATGTACGAGCGCCACCTGACAATGGGCCTGGAAAACACGCCATCGTTAGCACTATTTATGTATCGAAAACTGTAATACTAACTTGAACAGAAAAGTATTATTGTTATTACAACCTATAGAGTTCGCTGAAAAAATAAAAAATTTGATGATATTACATGTATTCTTTCGTGTGGAAGCTGAACAAACTGATTGCAATCGGTAACTAGCCAATCATAATACAGCATTTTTAAAATTCTTAATCATGATTGGTTCTTTACTGTTGATTTCAATCACTTTGTTCAATACGAAAGAATACGTGTATTGAAAGTTAGGTCACAAAGGGGATGTGTTCGTGGATTAGGTTTGAGGTTATTTCTTCTCTATGTTGTATTCACAGATTAGAAAGTGGTTGTATTATGATTAATTAACTCGTAAGTTACCGTGCTTTTGATAATAATTGTTTTCTATTTTAGACTAAAATTTAATGTAACGCAAGAAGATAATTATAATTGTTGAATCGTTCATCTGAATTGTCTTACTGCTTTTGCTTGTTTTACTTTTTAATAGAAAATGTCTGGAATGATCTCACGTTACTGTTGTGCACCAAACTGCAAGAATACATATTATTTATATACCACAGATACTTCTTACAGAAATAAAAGCTTTTTCAGAGTTACTGCAGAGTGCAGACAGGAAAATGATTTGGATAGAATGTAAACCAGATTTTAACTTCATCAACGAAAAATGTTATTTTTGCGAAGACCACTTTGAATTAAAATGTTTTAGAAATAGTAGGAAGAATAGCCTCAACAAAAATGCAGTGCCAACAATATTTAGTGAATCAAATAGTATATCATCACATTTAGATTCTCTTAATAGTAACGTTTACTTGAAAACTACTCTAGAGTCAGTTAAACAGTTTGTTAGTGAAACATTAGAAAATGCCAAAATTAATAAATGCCAAACATCAATGTTAGATGATTTTCCAGAACCACCATTTAAAAAACTAAAATACACTTATTCCAAATTGTCATCTCTAAATACCACTGCAAGTACTAGTACTGTTATTGTTAACGATACCATGCCGGATCAACATTTATCTAGGTGCCGGATGAAGCAGATTCAAATACTGGTTGTGTAAGTACTTCCCTTAATACTTCATTTTGTCAAAACTTCACTTGTATGTCGAATAGTAGACAACAAAAAACGGATTTTTGGATTTTTTAATGAATATTAAGTTTCTTTTTAAGTAATGGTAGATACATATGTCTACGTTTCTACTGATATTTGTTACTCATACTATCTGTATTTAAATTTTCGCAGAAAATAATAATCAGTAGTACATGCATCGTACTGATGAGAACCAATATAGTTTGAAATAAATGTATCTAACAATATTTTTCATAAAGAGGGGAAAGGTAAGTATATGTCTATTTTGTATCACAGTAATCACTATTAATTACTAGTAATTATCTTCTTTTCCTATTTATAACAGAATAAATTTAAGTACATGCATTTAAAAAACAATTGCTTATGCATTTTTTAGTCATTGTTTAAAAAGTGAAAAACAATAATAGCCTCTTAATGGATATACCTACTATAAAAGTCAATCTTTTATACCATTATTGTGTGTAACTTACATTAAATGAAATTCTTGTCTTTGACTACATAATTTTGTAAAAAAAATCTGGTCAATTTTTACATTAGAACTGATATTTTTTTACAAAGCTTTGTAGTCAATGAATATGAATTTTATTCCATATATAAGTTGCACTCTGAATATTATGGTATATTTAAATTTGCCGCCAAGTGCAGCGTACTAAAGCGACATGTATTGCATAGTTCTTGAACTACATTCTAAAACCAAAGACGGCTAGCACGGTCACTGCAGTTTCCGTTTTGTGTTCCAGCTGCTATTTGTTCACAGGCCGGATGTAAGATGGCGCCAGTTGTGTCTGGAGCAAGTGATGCTTCCAATGAAAGACAAGGAAATAAACTCTCTTATTTAGTTACTCGTATGGATAGTCATTAGTCATGGGCACAGAGTACCAACCAGAGATCCGAGTTGACAGGGAACAGTTGTCTCTGTCTTTTATCTTTCTCTGAACCTTATTAAACGCAATACTTCTCTCTTTGTCGCTTTAAATGTAAAACAGAGGTAGGCGGAGCTAGTGCTCGTTATCGGTATAGAAGAAATTTGAAATGGGTTTGGGAAATAATAATGTTTCTGATACAATTTGGTAGGTGACGCTGGGTGTAAAATATTGATGATATATTTTTTGAATACGAGAAGTTGATAAATTCAAGATACGTTCAGTAAAACTTGTTTACAGAAATTAGTTAAATAGCAATGAAAATAAAATTATTAACATTATGACGATCGCATTTTATATAACCTACGCATAGGTTGCAGGTAAGTACGTA